>NC_079890.1:5702906-5785547 GCF_024868665.1 Triplophysa rosa
GGGGGGGGGGGGGGGGGGGGGGGGGGGCTCGGTGGTCAGGGTTTAACATGAGCTGTGCCTCATTGGCTGACGGTCTCGCTCTGCTCCGTGTCAGTGTGCGGCTCTTTTGGTGTTAAGAAGCAGCACTCTGTCATGCCCCAGTATTGTTCTCAAGTTTTATGTTTTTTATGTTTTAACAATTTACTTTTTTATCAAAGTAGTCATTTACCTTGATAATCGTAGAAAAACGGGTCTATATGCAATGTAGTAACCAAATCATATTTGTAACAGCAGCACATTCGCACATTAACCGAGTGTGCAAAGAAATCCATGTCTGTGTGCATCAGCTGTGCACTGCCTATTAACGTATAAGAGCCACACATTTTTAACCAAAACAGAATAAAAATAGAGGTCCTGTGCTTTTCGTCCAGTGCGCATGGCCGTTTTGAAGTCTCAAGTTTAGCAATTCTAAATGTAATTTCATGTCATACATATCATAAACTTTTCTAAAAAAAAAAGTCAACCTTTTTTCCTAAGAGGCCATTTACACTATGGCAAATTTCAACTAAGAACAGCTTTCATTTGTGCGTTAACACGACAATGACATTTTGAGGAAACATTTGAAAAC
Source organism: Triplophysa rosa (assembly GCF_024868665.1). NCBI lineage: Eukaryota > Metazoa > Chordata > Actinopteri > Cypriniformes > Nemacheilidae > Triplophysa > Triplophysa rosa. The sequence goes on from NC_079890.1 coordinate 5,703,514, forward strand.
ATGTCTCAAAGTGCAAGTTCTTGAAATTGACGCCATTGTCGTCTCTTGTGTAAACTGCGAGAACGCAATTCTTTAAAAACTGTGATCACAGCATGCATAATACGTGATTAGTTTAAATGCATGCGCTAGTATAACCCAAACAACAATGCCGGCATGCAGGAATGTGTGTTTGTGCTACTCAACATACTTATTAACAGTTCTCCAGAAAAGTGATTTACTGCACCACTACGACCAGACACATTGTATGAAAGTGATAAGGTGCCGTTTTAAACTGGGTGGCAACCGCTGCAGAATGTTCAGGCAGAACAATAAATCACTCGGTCCATGTCCATAATAAACGTCTTTACTCTTTCCAATAGATACATACATGTGTGGTTCTGCAAATGAATAATAATGAAACTAAGTATAAGTACAAGCATGATGAGAAACATTAATAACTACATAAACAATGTACAATGATGTTAACAACATAAATAATAGTGCAATAGCAATAGTCTGTACATAATTACAACGGATGTAAATGACCTCAGATGTATAAATATTCACTTAAATATTCACCAACTAACCAAAAAGCAGAATTAAATATTTCCACGTAATATTCAGAACAATTGCAATCAAAATCTTATCTAGCGTGTTTAATGTGGTATTAGCAGGCAATTGAGATTCTGTGTGCACCGAATCATACTTCAGAGGATAAACAGACATTTAGTAGCACAAATAACACCGCAGGTGTCAAATCTAACAACTAAGAGATTAAGGAAGTATTTAGCAACTTACTTTTTAGATGTACACACAAACAACGTTAGAAATTGAACTAGATAATAGCGACGATCAACATAACTTCTGACGAGCTTATTAGCCTTGGTACATGTCTGAACTAGAGAGTGACACGGGAGTGGATTTTCAAACCACTCCCAAAAAACAATTCCAGTCCCATCACAATCCCGCAAAAAAACTAGGGAAAAATCCCATCCAGTCCCAATCCCAGAAGAATGACTCCCACTCCCATTTTATTTGGCCGAAATCTGTCAATTACAGTAAAAAATACAGTACAGATCACACACAGCATGCACACCTTAGATGAATAAAAATCCAAAATGTAGTTTGTTATTTTATTGAACTGAATGTCAGTTTAATGCACAACCTGAATGTCAGCTTAACAATGCACAAATTTCAATGAGTTTCCATGAGGATGGAGTCTCACTCTTGCTATGAAAGAACAAGAGAGTGTCAACACATAAAAATACAGTACAGATCACTCACAGCATGCCCTCCTTAAAAATCCATAATGTAGTTTGTTATTTTATTGAACTGAATGTCAGCTTAATGCACGACCTGACTGTCATCTTCACAGTAAACAAATTTAAATGATGTTTAATTAACAAAGTTCGGGAGGAGCCGGAGCATATAATCAGCCCGGCTGGTCTACCATCAGCAATCACCGCATCTACCCTATCAGCTCAAGCAAGCTCTCTTATAAATAGGAAAAAAAATCTCTTCAGATCAGCATCGACAATTCGTTCGACACCATGTCCGAGACTCCCGTTGTCAACAAAAGTTCTGTCAACCCCAATCTTTCCGCGCCGCCGAGCGCGTCGCATCATTCCTCGCCAATCTGCACCTCGCGCAGCAAAAGCATGAGAGGGTACACCATCACCTCTTCCAGAAAGGTTTCCACCTCCTTCTTCGGTGTCTTCTTACGCCTCAGCACATCACATGATCCCCATCATCCAGAAATGGACTGTCCAGGGCCTACGACTGGCCCTTTCCAACGAGGACGTCCCTTTCGCCAGGCGAATGACCAAGGCGGAACTATATGGCCTCTACGTCTCGTCCCAGGTTGATGCCACCTCACCGATGTCTGCTCCGTCGAAAGCCACCAAGACAGGCCCGGCTCGCGGTTCTCCATTTTCCCAGCCAGGGCAATCCGCCCCCACGGCTCGACGCAGCCTTCCACTGGCAAGCCGACGCAGCAAGCCATCAGCTAGTATGGGTAGCGCCACGGATTCCCCGGACGCCATGGACCACCCAGTCGAGAGATTCCAGCAGCTTGCTACCACCCGGAGCCCTGGCTCACTCATACCCCTTCCCCGCCCCAGGCTCTTGGCCCGCGGCCTCTGTTGACCACTAGCATGAGACTGCCTCCACTAGCAACTCAGACGCCGGTCCCCAGACCTTACACAGCCACTTCAGAAGCCGCTGCTAGCGCGAGGCCGTTTGAGCGCTGGCCGCTCAAACTGCCTCCATTCCCTCCCTTCTCTCTCTTCCACAGGCCTGACCGCAATTCTCATTGGCCACAGCATCAGCGATGCCCGTGCCAGCCAACGCACCGGCTACTGAACCGCCTCCCGTCTCAGGAACCATCAGATCCCAGAATCTGGCAGGTGCGGATACAGATCTTTTTTTACTCCTCTAACCTCTATCAACCCCGTTAACCGATTGGCAGATCACCTACGGCGACCTATCACTTACTTTAAAAAACACGTCACCCAACCACTTCCGCACGCTTTCATTCCTCGAATTCACCATCGCCTTCTCCCGTTACACTGATGTTATTTGCACTGTTTTCCCTCATAGGAGACGCGAGCTAGGCGATTACCTCGCCATTGTGGCAGAGCTTGCTCTCTCCTATGGGGGTTTGCACTTCTACACGTACCACAAGTTTTTTTCTGCCAAGTGCGCCATTCGCGTGGCTCAGTGGAAGCAGTGCCCCTACTGGGGAGCACTGGACACTGAGCTGCATAACATGGTTTTCCTGGGCGTCCACAATATCTCATGCGCGGTCTGTCGCTCAGTAGCCCACAGCACCCTTGAATGCCCCCTAGTCACTCCATCTATTCCCCCACGCCCTACTTCGCCTCACCAGTCCACTTCCTCCGTTCCGCGCCTGCCAAACTGCCCAGCCCACCCAACCTCGCACAACTCTGCAAAATCCTGCGCTCTATAGGTCTGTAATAACCAAGGAAATTGCACCAGACAGTGCTGCCGCTTCCTGCATGTGTGCAGCTTCTACAGCGGCGCCCACACCCGAATTGTCTACCAAGTCTTGCAATCCTCAAATAAAAACCATAAAAATTACCTTTCGACTCCTGTGAACGTTTCTTGTTTGTCATTCGAATTGTCTTCGCACCCCGACACTCAGTTCACTGATTATCTCCTGACCGGTCTCTCGAACGGCTTCGACCCCGGCATTATCAGTCTCCCCTCGCACAGCCTAATCGGCCCCAACCTCCAGTCTGCGCTCGATGAACCAGAGTCAGTCGATCTCCTCATTAAAAAAGAGATTGATGCCAATTTTATTATCTGCCCCTTCGAGGCTCCCCCATTCACCGCATTTCGCATCAGCCCTATCGGTGTAGCTACACGGAAATTCTCAGGCAAAAAACGTTTAATATTCGATCTCTCGTCACCACATGGCTCTTCCTTTCCAAGCATTAACAGCCTCATTCCGCTCAAAGAATTTTCCCTGCACCACCACAACATCGATCAAGCCATCACTCTAATTAAAAACGCAGGTCGAGGCGCTTGGCTAGCCAAAGTCGACATCACCTCCGCGTTTAAAGTCATGCCAATCCACCCAGACTTCTGGCATTTATTCGGCATACGATGGCGCAATACATTTTAGTTTTCCATCTGCCTCACTTTCGGTTGCAGAAGCAGCCCAAACATTTTCGACATGTTATCAGAGGCAATTTGCTGGATTGTCTCTAACAATTATGCGATCCCCTAACTCATCCAACTACTAGAAGATTTTTTAATCATCTCGCCTCCCTCCAGCCACGCATCTAGCAACAGTCTAACAGGTCTTTAGGAAGCTTGGCGTCCCCCTCGCCCCAGACAAAACTTCAGGACCGAGCACATCCATAGAATTTCTCAGCATCAACTTAGACTCGCTCAAATTCCAGGCTTCTCTGCCAAAGGAAAAAATCGACAGAACGATCGTGATCGCTTCCTCCCTAATAACCAATCCCCGCTGACCCAAACGTGAGCTCCTGTCCGTTCTCGGCCATCTGAATTTCGTGATGCGCATAATCCCGCAAGACTGCCTGTTCGTTTCACTCCTCCTCTCACTCGCGTCATCCGCCCAAGCCCTAGAGGACACGATATCCCTATCCTGCTCCTGCCGTAATGAACTGAGTTTATGGATAAAATTCCTTAGACAATGGAACGGCTTGTCATCTTCTACAGTGACATGGTCTCCTCCCCCGTCGATATTCGCCTGTTCACAGACGCCGCCCCCTCCGTCGGTTTCGGAGGTTTTTACCAAGGTCGTTGGTTTGCATCCACCTGGCCCCCTCAGCTCTCAGAACTTCCGCAGGCTCTCGCATCTTCAGCACTTTTCGAGCTGTACCCACTGGTCGTCGCGGCATCCCTATGGGGAAAAGAGTGGTCAGCTTCCAGTATAATCGTACATTGTGACAACGAGGCAACCATGCATTGCATCAACAAAGGCCCCTCTCACTCCCCCACCTTAATTCCGTTCCTCAGACATCTCATCTGGATCTCAGTCTGCGACCAGTTCATTTTAACAGCCAAACACATTCCAGGATCAAAAAATCTGATTGCTGACACCCTTTCCCGTTTTGCTTTCCAGAAGTTCAAGCTGCTGGCGCCCGAAGCGGACCCCCTGCCAACACCGGTACCTATTCAGAGCTGATCTTCCAATAAACTACCCCCTGAAAACCCTCCTTGATGCCTCTCTCAACTCCATCATTCAAGCCATCTCCCCTAGGACACTCCAATCATATCTCACCGCATTGAAAAGCTTCAGGTCCTTTCACCAGGTGTTCAACATTCCCTTTCCCGGTTTTTCTCTCCTCACCATAACCTCATTTTTCTCCTTCCTCAACATTTCAAAAAACCTTAAGGCCAGCTCAATTAAAGGTTACCTGAGCAGAGTCCATTTCTCCATCAACTCTCCATCACCAGCCATAGCAAGCTCACAAACATCTATGATCATCAAGGGCATCCAGAGAACCCAGCCCGCCCGTCCAGACGCCAGGCAACCCATAACCTTGGAAATACTCACCAATTGCATCTCTACCCTCCGCAAAGGATATCACTCCACGCACATCGTCCGAACACTCGATGCCATGTTCATCCTGGCCTTCTTCGATTTTCTAAGATGCTCGGAAATCTCCACCACAGCCACCTTTAACCCCCTAGTCCACCCAACTATATCCAACCTATCAGTACTCGATTCAGAGACCATGTCATACTTCATTAAGCAAAGCAAGATGGACCAAACCAGGAGAGGCCATTTCGTCTACATTTTCAACCTCCAGTCACCGATTCAACCTTACCAAAGCCTCCTAGCCTACCGTCACTTCAGGAAACCTCAGACGAAAGCCGCATCAGATCCTCTCTTCGTCGACGACTCTAACCGCCCGGTCACACGCTTCTGGTTCCAAAAGCAGCTCAAAGCCGTCCTGCTCCAATCCGGCATCCCACCAGACCACTTTTCGGGTCACTCCTTCCGCATAGGTGCAGCAACCACAGCCGCTTAAAAAGGCCTCTCCTAGTCTCAAATACAAGCACTCAGCCGCTGGTCATCAGAAGCTTTTAAGAGCTACATCCAGTCAGACCGCTCCCTCATCAGGGAAGCCCATCGCTCCCTCATCAGGGAAGCCCATCGATCCCTCATTACCATCTAAAAAACTCCTCCTCCGCCCCACACAGGCTCAAACCTCCACCACCTCAGCCGTCATATCCCCAGCAGGACACCTCACTGCCACAGCAACCTCCTCAACAATCAACAAGCCCTGGCCAGGGTAGAGTGCTCTGGGTTCGGATAGATCCGGTGAGCTCAGAGCCTGCTCCCTGGACAGCACGCCAAATACACATAAACCTTCATACCCACAATCTATCATTATCATCCCTGCAACATCGCTGTTATCTGCGCAGGTGAACTCGTGAACTGAGTTTCCATTAGGATGGAGTCCCACTGTTGCTATGAATGAACAAGAGAGCATCAACACATTAAAAATACACTACAGATCGCTCACAACATGCCCTCCTTAGTTGATTAAAACCCAAAATGTTTAAAACCCAAGTTTAAACCTAAGTTTATGTTATTTTATTGAACCGAAAGCAAGCTTGGAGTCCTACTGAGGCTGGGGTGCCTCTCCTCAATTAATCTTCCAGCAACATTGAAGCTCCTCTCTGAAGGTGTACTTGTTGCTGGGATTGCCAGCAGCTTCCTGGCAACTGGCACCAGCTCACCTGACATATTCTGCCAGAAGTTGAGAAGGGACTGGGCGGTCATATTGGTAAGCTCGTTCATATATTTCAGCACCAACTCCATGACTCAGTGTTACTACTGTCCTCCCTCTCCTCCACCTGCACACAGCTTGAGAAGAAACTGTTTACCTCTGTGCCTGTGGCCACTACTGGTGGATCTTCTGAGAAAAAAGACAAATTGTTATGGTACAACAACTGTGTGTGCACAGTGCACTGTGTGGCTTTTGATAAGCAAGATAATATTTTGTACTTATATTAGAAATTTCCATAGAGTGCACTGTCTGTTCTAACTTCTTAGTACTAATGCTATGATTTACCCTGTTGGACACTGGTTCCCTCCTCTATCCCTACTCTCTCTGTCATTGCTGCCAGAGTGTTGATAACCTCTTCATATTCCTCAGCGTTGAGAGATTTTCTTAAGAAACATCTCGGGCTAGGAGAGAGAGCTGTGTCTATCTTGTGGTATTTTGAATTTCAGTTCCACTGCCTGGCCTAATATCCCTTTCAGCAAGGAGGAAAAATAAAATTACGTGATAGAACATTGTTATTGCTTCACGAGTTCTCCTCACAAATAATTAATGTAGGACGGATAGTATGCGTATTTGGCGTGCTGTCCCGGGCTCGGATACTCCCGAGCTCGGAACGCCTGCCCCTTGACCTGGGAAAGGGTCCCGGGCCCGGAGTGAGCCCTGACCCGGGCTATCCCCAAAGAAAGCAAATGTGCAGGACAGCCGCCGGAGCAACGTATTCCCCAAAAACTGGCTTGATAATGCGAGGTGCTGGCCTAGCTTGGAAAAGAGGTTGCTCGTGCGTGTTCTGGTAGGAGTTAGTGAGCTGGAAGAAAAAGGGGCCGAGAGGCTCTCGGGGAGTAGGCACTGCTCTGGCCGTATGAAAAAATGGAAAATAGGCAAATAACAGGCTTCTGCGGAAGCGGCACTGCTGCGTCAGTGAAAGTAGTAAAGGGGGTTCTAAGAAGTGAGGGAAGTAGAAGCTGTGGGGGCCTCGAAGAAGAGGACCGGGCTTCTGTGAGTGCAGCAACTCTGCGATAGTGGGAAAAGATTGAAGGGCTCCTGCGGGAGCGGCGCTGCTGCGGCAGTTGGGAGAAGGTGGTCTCCGCTGCAGCAGAGCGGTGAAGGAAGCACGGGCCCCTGCGGGGGTGGTCGCTGTGGCGATACTAGCTTCGAGTTTAGAAAAGTGTCTGCTGCGGCAGAGCAGGGAAAGAAGCACGGACCCCTGCGGCGATGCTGGCTTCGAGTTAGAAAAGTGTCTGCTGTGGCAGAGTAGTGAAGGAAGCACGGGCCCCTGCGGGGGCGGTCGCTGCGGCGATACTGGCTTCGAGTTAGAAAAGTGTCTGCTGCGGCAGAGCAGTGAAAGAATCACGGGCCCCTGTGGGGGCGGTCGCTGCGGCGATACTGGCTTCGAGTTAGAAAAGTGTCTGCTGCGGCAGAGTAGTGAAGGAAGCACGGGTGCCTGCGGGGGTGGTCGCTGCGGCGATACTGGCTTCGAGTTAGAAAAGTGTCTGCTGCGGCAGAGTGGTGAAGGAAGCAAGGGCCCCTGCGGGGGCGGTTGCTGCGGCGATACTGGCTTCGAGTTAGAAAAGTGTCTGCTGCGGCAGAGCAGTGGAAGAAGCACGGGCCCCTGCGGGGGCAGTCGCTGCGGCGATACTGGCTTCGATTTATAAAGGGAAAGTGACCTATAAGTCAATTGTGGTGAACCATACCCATTAGGCCACGACTGCCCCTGGCTCCCCTTGTGGACAAAAGCATCTGCTGCGGCAGAGTGATGAAAGAAGCACGGGCCCCTGTGGGGGCGGTCGCTGCGGCGATACTGGCTTCATGTGGGAGTTGTGTTTGCTGCGGCAGGGCATGAGTTGAAAGCACGGGCCCCTGCGGGGGCGGTCGCTGCGGCGATACTGGCTTCGTGTGGGAGTTGTGTTTGCTGTGGCAGGGCATGAGTTGGAAGCACGGGCCCCTGCGGGGGCGGTCGCTACGGCGATACTGGCTTCGTGTGGGAGTTGAGTATGCTGTGGCTGAGCATGGGTTGGAAGCACGGGTCCCTGTGGGGGCGGTCGCTGCGGCGATACTGGCTTCGTGTGGGAGTTGTGTTTGCTGTGGCAGGGCATGAGTTGGAAGCACGGGCCCCTGCGGGGGCGGTCGCTACGGCGATACTGGCTTCGTGTGGGAGTTGAGTATGCTGTGGCTGAGCATGGGTTGGAAGCACGGGTCCCTGTGGGGGCGGTCGCTGCGGCGATACTGGCTTCGTGTGGGAGTTGTGTTTGCTGTGGCAAAGCATGGGTTGGAAGCACGGGCCCCTGCGGGGGCGGTCGCTGCGGCGATACTGGCTTCGTGTGGGAGTTGTGTCTGCTAAAACAAGGGTGCATATAGTTACTGTATGGATCGGGCTGTGAGGGTCCGATGGGCTTCTTTGATGAAGGATAGATCTGACGTGATGTAGCTTTTGAAAGCCTCAGAAGACCAGCGACCCAGGGTTTGGATCTGGGAATCAGAGAGGCCTTTCTGGGTGGCTGTGGTTGCTGCTCCTATGTGGAATGAGTGGCTAGAAAAATTGTTAGAGGGGAATCCAGAAAGCTGTAAAACATGTTTAAGGTGTTTCTGGAACCAAAAACGGGTTACCGGGTGATTGGAATCGTCCACGAAAAGTGGGTCAGAGGGAAATTTAACCTGAGGACGTCGGAAATGCAGGTCTGCTGAAAGAACTTGCTGTGGTTGGATGGGGGTCGGGATATTGAAGATGTAAATGTGGTGTCCTTTTCTCATTTGGTCTGTCTTGCTTTGTTTGATGAAATATGAAATGGATTCTGAGTCTAATATGGATAAATCAGAGAATGTTGGGTGGAGGTTGGAGTTTAATTTGGCAGTGGTGGTGAGCGTCGCAGGAAAACTGAAAAAGGCTAGGACGAACATGGCGTCTAGCGTGTGTGCTGTGTGGGCGGAGTTGTAGCCTTTGCGGAGGGTGGATATGCATTTGGACAGAACTTCCAAAGTGATGGTTTGCCTGGGATCTAGACGGTTGCAATGCCTTTGATGATCATGGATGTCTGGGAGTAGGTTATGGCTGGGGAGAGGAATCCAAAATGAGTTTGTGAAAAAAAAGTTAATTCCACTCAGGTATCCTTTAATGGAGCCATGTTGAGGTAGGAGATGAAGGAAGGTATGGGGAGTAGGGAAAAGTCGGTGAAGGGCAGTTAGGTAGGTTTGGAGAGTTCTTGGGAAAACTGCTTGGAGGATTAAATCAAGTGAGGCATCTCTGAGAGCTGTTAGTGGATGATTTATTGGAATATGAGTGCCGAATAAGTAGGAACCGGGGTTGGGTGAAAGTCTGCCTTTGGCGCCAGTTGCCTGAATCTCTGCGAGGATCTGGTTCCGGATGCTGTTGATGACGGGGGGAGGTTCCAGAGCCAAGGCGTTGGGTGGTAGGGGCATCTACGTAGCGGTTGCCAGCGTGAAGGGGTGGCGGGCCTGAGGGAGAGGGAGGTGAGAGATAGGAGCCGTCGGAGCCCTTAGCGGAGGCAGCCTCACGGTTTGGGTGTATCCTTGGGCGAAGACAGGTGGGAAAATTATGTTAGAAGTTGCCGGGGCCTGGCCCGCTAGCGGAGGCAGCCTCTCGCTCGGGTCGGCTCCTGCAGCAAAGACAGATGGAAAGACAGGAAGGGAGGCGGCCAGGGCCTGCGCCGCTAGCGGAGTCAGCTTCGCGCTAGAGTTCGACGGAGGGGCAGCAGGCCATGGACGGGGCAGAGGAAAAAGAGGAAGAGCTAAGATAGGTCTGTGCCACCAGCGGAGGCGTGCTCGCACTGCTGAGGCAGCTTGTGGTGGTTTGGGCCAGCATGGCACTGGGAAACTTGCAGTCGGGGCTTGGCTGAGTGGAGAAGCAGTCGTGTGGCTAGCAGAGTTGGAGTCTGAGGTGCGGCCCTTGCTTGCTGGGGGCCCTCTACTGCAGCCTGGCCAAAGGCCCTTCTCGTGAGGGCAGGAGGGAGGGTTTGTTCGGGACGTGGTTGTGATGAAATGTGATCTCCTGTGGCCGACACTTTTATGCTGAAGATCTGGGAACTTGTAAGCAAAATGTTTATGAACATAGAAATGTCACTGCAATAATAGACTGTTGTGCGTTCACTAGGGCTTTAAAGGTTTACACAACCATTGTGAGTTTATGTCATAACGTTTGATTCTTAAAAGTATGCAATGTTCAAGTCGATCGTGATGAATACGTATTGTCACTGATATGAACGCTTTTTAATTCAGTTGAAACGGCTTGTGATGTTTCCAGGCGGTCCGTTAAGGAACGAAACACGAATGCCACCCAGAAGCCTTGTTAAATTCAACTACTTTGAGTTAGCTGAAGTGTTTCGGGGAAATGTATGCCAAATGCGTCTGATGCTGTAATTCTTGTGTAGGTGGTACCTGGGCTTGCAGGTGGAGTGCAACCAGCGTGTGCGTAGTACCTGACTGTATCCACGAGCAAAGAGACACGGAGAGTGAGAATGTCACCCAACGTTCTCGAAAATGCAACAAATACTGTTATATCTTCACATTTCTGTGCGCGTCTTTATGTGTCAAACACAGTTTACATCACAGAGTTATAATTTTACGTCTCGGGGTGATAAACGAGATGCAGTTGTGATCGGGTTGTGCAGACAAGAGACAAATGAGATAATGCGCTTAAAGCACTGGTCAGATATAGGCTACTGCTACATTCTGCTGTTTACATTTACTTAGATGTAACGTCTGTATGAAAGCACACTGTGTGGAAATCTTACGCAAACTGACGTTCGCTGAACGGCACAGGCGCCGAAGAAGTGCACTCGTGCTGGCCAGCAATATCTAAAGCTTGAGTGCAGCAGTGTCAACGCAAGGTGACAGAGGATAAAGCTTAATATGTTTTTTACGTAGAAAGATTGTACTCACTCAGCTTTGCTTTAACAGCGTGTTCGGAGGTTGAAACAAAAGAAACTCAGTTTATAAAGGATAATTGGGTAAGTATATGTAATGAGGCATCGAATTCGGGTTGATTAGAGCGACTGCATGGAACAGAAGGAATTGTTTCCCCTAAGATAATTGTACTTCGCAGAAGATGAGTGTACAGCCATTGAAACGTTACTGTATTGGCATTGGCGCACCTGGTGGAACATTCCTTTACATCGCTGCTGATAGTAACCATGTTTTCTCTGAAGCGCAGAAGTACTCCTAAGAGGGTTGGTCCGAGTGTTGGGCCAGAGAGGAGATGGTAGTTCAGACTTGTTCCTTTGTGTTTAAACGAGCAGTTGAAGACAATTCTGGGCTTTTCATTGTGGTGAACAATGTGATCTGGTATGTACCACGCAGAATGGCTTTTCTCCATTTCCTCTGGTGTCAGCATAGAGATTTAGCCTGCATTCTCAAGTTTCTGCACTTCATTAATGTACACTAGGGATGTAACGATATTGTAAATATCGAAGTATCGAGATAGCATTTTTTTTCCATATTATAGTGGTCGCATGACGATAGATCTTCCAGGCAAAGTGTAGTTTTTTCAGCCGAATGGAGCGAGTTGAGGGAAGCGGGAACTACAATTCCCATCAACCCATGCGTGCCCATCATCCTCTGCGCTGTGCTGCCGCCCGCTACAGATCAAGTTGAGCGAAAATGGCGGATGCCGCTACTGGCATAGAAACGGATTTACAAATTGTTGAAGCTAAAGCGAATTATAAATCGGATGTGTGGAAGCATTTCGGTTTTCCCGTGACAAGAAACGAGAAAGGAGAAAAGGTGACGGACAGACAAAAAACAATATGCAGACACTGCCAGACTGCGGTGAAGTACAATTCGGGCTATTTGTTAAATCATCACCCCGAAACGTTTCATGAAGATACGACGAGCAAAAAAAAATTGCAGTGAGTGAGGCGAGTGAAGCAGTGAATGCGGTGAGTGAAGCAATGAATGCGGCGAATGTGTGAGTGAAGCAGTGAATGAGGTGAGTACCTGACTGGTTGTGAGTTGTTAAAAGTTGACAAACAACTCAAACTTTTTTCATGTTAATTTTTTCATGTTTCATGTTCTCAAAATGTTTATGTTATTAATTTTTATGTTATTATGTTAGTTCCTGTTTCTTACTGACTTTACTGTTCTTTGCACTTTAAAATTACCTAATCTAAAAATAATAAATGTGATCTTTGTTCAGTCATTGTTTAATAAACACTTATGCTACATTTTTCCAAGTCTTCATTTGTTTTGTTTTTTTCCTGCACAAAATTCAATAAATATCGTATCGTAGTCTTCATATCGAGGTACTATCGTATCGTGAAATGATGATACCGTTACATCCCTAATGTACACTGATGCAAGATCTGTGTTCTGTAAAAGGCATGTCTCTGTGTTTATTAAATGAACTGTTACTGCGTCTTTGGATGCTTGCAATGGTGGAAGATTTATTGTCCAGAGGAGTGGTGTTGCATACCTTTGACAATCTCCAACGGTCACCCTGACGGTTTTCTCTTCAAGCATTTGTACTGCCTCTGCATTTTGTCTCGATCTTGTCATCAGCTTTTCACTCCTGTATGGGAGGGAGTCCATTTGCCACAACTTCTGCACATTGTTGAAAAGTTCTGCTTTTGGAGACAAAACGGAGGTGAATAAGAACTGCTGTGGAGAGAGCTGTCGGACAAGGAGCTTCGAACGGCCCTGCAGTGTCCACCCTAGTCTGGTTTCGACAGTAGCAGGACCACCAAGAAGTCCGAGGCGTACAGGTTCTGTGTCCATGATTAGATGTGGGTAATCTGAGCCAATGAGTGGTTGAGCCTGCTGCAGTGGGGGGATAGGCAGACCTTGCAGGTTGTAGCAGTTTTAGCAGCATGTTAAAATAATGATGAGCTTAGCTCACCAAATATGATTCTCCACCAGATCTATCAAGATCACATCCATGAAATTAGTTATTTAAAAGATCAATTTCAGTTAAGCAATTAGTTTAGCTCAAAGGAAAATGCGTATAATAATCGTTATTAAATATATTTTACAGTCTCTGATTAGTAATATAAAGCATAACAATACTTGTATGCATTCGTCCAGCGAATGAATCAATGATATTATATACTTTACATCATCTCATAGCCATAAGTAACGTGACTTTACCAAACAGGATTTAGAGCAAAGGTAGCGTAAATCAAACACAGTTTAAGTGACCAAGTATATGAGCTGAACACAGAAATCCCTTACAGGTGAATATATATGGTTGTTTATTAAACTCTACTTGTCACGATCGGAGTGTACAGGAAGAGAACCCAATTGCAGGCAGCGGGGATTAAGGGGTTAACAGAGATTTTATTAAACAAAGAAACAAAACACAAAACAAAAACCCACGCGGGGGTAAAACACAGGAACAAGAAAACAATATACAAGAACAGAACGAGGACTCACTAAACACTAAACTGGACTAAACAACACTTGGCAAAAACTAGACTAAACACTTACTACAGGACTGGTGATTACACAGCAAACAGGAACATGGTGTACATGGACCGCAATGCAGCCATCAATACAGGTAAGCACAACAAACGTAATCCAAGAGCACAAGACAAAGAAACATGAGGGCATTAAATAGGGAAGACAAACGAAGGATAACGACACAGGGCAGGTGAGGGTAATCAAACACAGCCGGGAAACAATACAGGAAACGAGAGGGGCGGGGCCAATGACGAGACACTGGAGAGAACGCATATTATTGTCAAAAGGACAATAATATGTTTCTCTCCAAACATAACCAAAGACTTTGTCATGGCTCTGCCTCAGGACCAGGAAATCCAAGACTAGGTGAGGCAGAACCATGACACTACTCTACATGGTAAACATAATGACGATCGCATAAACACAAACGCGCTAGGGAGCGCGGAGAGAGAAAGCGTGAGAAGAGAGAGAGCATGGCAGCGATTTCTGAACACCAATAAAAATCATCTTTAACAAAGAGGTACAAACTTAACGCAGCTATTCTATACATAGAATCGGATACTTGCGAGCTCTGTGCTGGACCAATATCCGTATGTGCGTGTAGAGATGGAATTGTTCAAAAGGTTTCAGAATGCAGTCCAGCTGGAAAGTTCCGCGCCTCATGACCAGCTGCGTGGCTCATCAAGTTGTGTGAGGCAGCATAAGTCCATTGTTCCATCTTCCTCCCCAGTGGTGGGAAAAGGGCAGTCTCCAAAGAGACGCCACGAACCAGTTTCTGATGAGGGCAGGTATAGAGCAAAAAGACCAAGCTTGCGTTTTCAGAGCAAGCTCGCTATTTAACTTCATGAGAGGGCATGCCCACCTGAATTTGAATCGACCAATCAGAGTTGAGCAGGGAAGATGTTCTTTGTCCACTCAACAGCTAATTTGCATCTTTATGACCTCCTAGCAACTTTACAAAATACCAGTCCAAATTATAACATAATGAAAATAAAGTGTTCTTTGGTCACACAATATATATAAACAAGGAGGAATTGTTAAGACAAACATTTAGATATCAAATATGCTAGGTTTGAATTGCATCAAGTCATGATTCATTCGGATGTACGAATACAGACAAAGCCTGAATTAAACTTGCCTATTTAACAGTTACAGATTATTTAAAATGGCAACATATAACCTAGATATTTAGATATATTTATAGAAAAGGACAGTTTATTCACATAAGTTCCTATTTGTCAGAGAAGTTTCTCTGGATAGCCTCAGATGTTAAGTTCCAGGTGATAAATCGAGAGACTTCTCACCTCTGCTTTGAAGCTTAGGAGTCGTAAATATCCCACGGAGAAACAACAGGGTTATCAACACTTTCAGGAGAAGAACCAACCTAAATCTAGGACCTCCCTGGAGCCAGGTCTGACTCCGTCCTGGTTTCTTGATATCAACATCAAAAGACCAAAAGAGAGTGGAGGGGGTTTATGGCTCTTCTTTTAATGATTCCGACCATTTGGCCTATGGCAAGTCTCTACAAGGTGTCTGTATTTCCTTTGCAGTAGCTTAACCGGGTAAGTATGTTTTGCGAGGCTCAGTTCTTTGGCTGTGAAAGCTCTTTCGATAGTGTAGGCTTTGGCTGGCTGAGCAACAGCAGCTACGGAGAAAGAAACAGCCGCCCCATGAACGATATGTGTGTCTTGTCTTACAATACGGAGAGTTATATCTTCGGGTACTCTCTGAAGATCAAGTTGCTGTGCTGCTTCAAACAGTAGCACGGTCCTTTCTGACCCGTAGTCGAGTATGCCGTATGTGTCAAGCTCTTTCTCCCCATTTCTTAGGATTACTCGGATGACCTTCAAAAGCACTTTACTGCTTGCGACTGGTCTGTCAAGGTAAAGTGTGTCCACTTCAGAGCTCACAAGACAGCTGTTCTGTGCTGAAGTTGGGGGATAATGTTTCACTTTGGCATGGAAGTCATGCAGTATGTCGTCTCGGTTATAGATGTAACCTCCAGGGAACGAGACGTTGTGTTGAGACAGAATGGGGTTTGAACTTGAGAACCTATCATCTCTGATTGTACTTTTAAAAGGTCAATGAACTTGGCGGATGGCATGTCATGCCAGTCTCCGCCCCATGCATACTGGTATAAAAGGCAGATGGCATGCCCATTCATTCACCTTTTGGGCTGAGGAACCTGAGAGGCATTCTCGGTCACTGCAGCGGACAGCGAAGCATTGTGGCATGAAAGACGCAACGTCTCGTTCCCTCCATCAGGGAACAGAGGTTAATACCGTAACCGAGACGTTCACTTTATGTCGGTCTCTCGACGTTGTGTCGCGACAGAATGGGGTCCATATACGAAATGCCATGGTGCTGAGCCGCGTCACGACTTCCAGCAGAGCGACACTGACTGGCCTGGGCGAGTCAAAAGTGAGTGTTACCGCGAATCGTAACCTTCCAGTGGTGTAGTAAGGCGTCAGTTTGAGTGTGTCAACGACGAGAGGCTCTTACCAACGGCCGTACAGGCGGTGGCCTTCCTACTCTAGAGACGAGATAGCCGCCCGGCACCATAAGGAACACTGGGAAGTGCTACCACCTCGTCTGAGGGGGCGCTACGGAGACCACATCTGCCGAAGGGAGATAATACGTGGAATACACGGTATCACCAGTGGGAAGATCTCATGGGAGTAAAGCGGTGCCCCAAGCAGGGGTGCGCAGAAGCGGTGTAGTCCACCGAGGGGAGTTCACAGGTTCACCAGCAGGGGGACCAAGAGTGAGGAAACATCAGACGGGACGACCGAAGGGGGGAGTCACTACGTGTGGAGCATTAGCTCAGGTATAGGGGTTCGCCTGGTGAGGGAAACTCTACCTATACGGGGCTTGGAATACGGGCCGCTCCGCCAGGCTCGTAAACGAGAGAGGTGCGTAGTGATGCATGGGATGCTTGTACTTCGCCCAGTGGGGGAAGTAGGGAAGCTGAATAGCACAGTGACTCACCTGATGAAGGGGAGAAGGCACTTCGCAGGCATATGCCTAGCCAGACGACTGATAACCCACAGCTCTGTAGATGTCTGCCAGAGAGACGACATGAGCCAGTGCCCACAAGGAGGCTACACCCCGGGTGGAGTGTGCTCTCACTGCCAGTGGGCATGGGAGATCTTGGGTCCGGTACGCCAGAGTGATGGCATCCACGACGGCGCCAACCTCTGTTTGGAGACAGCTCTCCCCTTCTGCTGTCATCCAAAACAGACAAAGAGTTGCTCAGAACTTCTGAAGCTCTGCGTGCGGTCCAAGTAGAGGCACAGGGCGTGTACTGGACACAACACGTAAGGGGTTGGGTCTTCCTCCCCGCGGGGAGCACCTGCAAGTTCACCACCTGGTCCCTGAAGGGAGTGATGGGAACTTTGGGCACATAGCCGGGCCGGGGTCTTAGAACCAAATGGGAGTCGTCCGGCCCAAACTCTAAGCACTCGTTGGACACAGAGAGTGCATGCAGATCCCCTACCCTCTTGATGGAGGCGAGCGCCACTAGGAGAACCGTCTTGATCGTAAGATGAGGTAGAGTGGCTTCTGCCCGGGGCTCGAAAGAGGCCCTTTCCAGGCCCACGAGAACCACATTGAGGTTCCAAGAGGGTACGGAGCGCGGACGTGGAGGATTCATCATCCTCACGCCCCTCAGGAATCTGATGACCAGGTCGTGCTGTCCGAGAGACCGGCCACAAGCGTGTGATGTGCGGCGACATACACCTTGAGCGTGGAGGGGGAGAGATTGCGCTCTAACCTTTCCTGGAGGAAGGACAGCACAACACCGATCACACAACTCTGCGGATCTTCCCAGCAGGAAGAACACCAGGACCAGAAGAGGTGCCACTTTTAGGCATTCAGACGCCTAGTGGCTGGAGCTCTGGCCTGAGTGATCGTGCTCACAACCGCGGGGGACAGGTCACTTAGGATCTCCTCATCCTGTCCAGGAGCCAGACGTGGAGGTTTCAGAGGTCTGGTCTCGGGTGCCAGACCTCTTCTCGGGAAGTCAGTGGCGGTGTGCAGTTCCTGCATAGCCGCTGGGTCGTGTCTTCCCTTGTCCAGCCGCTTCAATGCCTTGGCTTGGTGGACCTGCAGGATCGCCATGGCGTGAAGGGCGGAGGCAGCTTCACGAGTGTCAAAGAGTACTTACATGCCTTGGAAGGGAACTTTGGTTGGCCCCTTCAGGTGGCGGCCGTCTGTGGGCACAGGTGTACCGTGACAGCACGCTCGACCTGGGGTACATCGACATAGCCCTAAGCTGCCCCGCTGTTGAGGGAAGTCAAGGTGACGGAGCTCGTTTTCCGTGAACACGCCGAGAAGGGGGCGTTTCACGTCTTAGTGAGCTCCTCATGCACCTCTGGGATAAAGGTAACGGGGTGGAACGTGGCTCCAGGGCAAGCATGGCTGACATCGCCGCGTCAGCCTCGTCCTGGGCTCGACCGGCCATAGCTGGGAGCTCCCGGGAGTCTTCTACACCTGATGCCAGGAGGTTTCCGTCGCGGCATGGGACCTCATCCTCATCACGCTCTTGCATGGATCCGCTATGGGACAGTCGACTGCCACCCATCGGAGATGAGTTTGGTGAGCTTATCGGGGCATGGACAGCCGCAGCATTGGCTGACCCTTGCGGTCAGCTTGGCAGCTGCCGCTGAACAGGAAGCAGACGATGTTGTGGCTGTGTCCAGAAAGAACACAGCAAACCGTGACCGCAACACCTTGATAGATATATGCTTGCCGTATCGATGAATGCTACTTCAGCATGCTGGAGACCCAAGCACATGATGCAGGTATCGTGCCGTCAGGTTCGAGGACGAGGCGGCCGCATCCAAGATTACAGCGGCGAGACATGTCTGACGACATGAGCACGCTGTAGGAAATTTCAGCTCTTTTAGAGAAATTTGCTCTTTTAGACACCTAGGTCCACTACCGAAACGCCCAGGGGAAGTCGCACACAGTCTGCTGCTCTGTGTCGTAGATCCAGTAGCAATATCAGAGAAAATAATGTTCAGCATGTGATACCTCGCTGGTTCCGAAGAACAAAAGGTGAATGAATGGGCACGCCATCTTCCTTTTATACCCGTATGCACGGGGCAGAGTCTGGCATGCCATGCCATTCGCCAAGTTAATTGGCCTTTTAAAAGTACAATCAGAGATGATAGGATCTCAAGTTCTCACACATACTCATTTATACTCCGCATGTGTCGAACTCGGACGTACTCGAACGCGTTTGTGTGTGAGACGGACATGGACGTGGAAAGTCAAGTAATCCTGGGGCTTTAGCTTGGTGTAACATGAAAGTCATTAATCTCAGAAACTAAAGTGCAGATAACATAAATATAAAACAAAAATGACAGAGTAAGTTCTGGCATGAAACTCTAGATGGCACAGTCCTAAAATCTAAACCAATCTGACATAATAATTATTACACGGTGAAGCTGATTGGTTCTCTCCGTATCAGCAGCCAATGAGCTTGCTGCTCTACGTTTAAATATTGGCTAGTGTTTGTTGTAGCAGCATGCGCATTTCAGAAAGCATCCAAACCTAAGATAAGTGAATGACCTTTTACTCCTTACTTACTCACTGTGTATAATGTGTGGTCTGCCTAAATTATTTTAAAATGATTAACCATGTAACAGTCAAATAAGTTTATGTTAGCACTCAGTCTTGCATTGTATGCTTGAGCTAACAATAAGCTATCGGCAGTAGCATTCACACATCTGTGTTTGTACAGCTCGAGCAACATGCAGCTAGAGCTATCACTCTATTACCGAAGTAACCGATATGAAAACAGTCTAATTGAATAAACTTCTCGGTCGTTTGTATTTTTACTGGTGTACAGCCTGTCCTAGGAACCAAAGTTGTTGTCCACATGGACTGATTTAAGTGCTGCACAGGAAGACAATTTGATGAATGCTCATCTCTGCATTTTGTCTATGCTCTGTATTATGCGTTCATGCCTTCCCGTAACTAAATCCGTGCTATGTTCGTTATCTAGTACACGTATTGATGTCCGCCGATCTTCGTGGTTTCCACTGGCGAGTGTTGAGCACTGTAGCGGCCGTAATTCGCCACGAGAGAATACGCTAAATAGCATTAGCTTGTGCTGTGTTACAAGCGTGTTTACAGTTATACAGTATCTTGTTATTGCCAACTACACCATGCCTATTTGCATTTGTTTAGGTGCTATTTCTGTAATGATGCAGATTGATTGTCTGATGTTTATTTGTATATATTTGAGTACAATGTCAGTGTGCCAATGGTTCTCTGTACATATGATTGTAATTATTGTTAATACAGATATCATTGCCAAGAATAAGTGGTGCAGATGTCAACCAAGAAGTCTATAAACGCGTCTTTGTGAAGAATCTCTTTTCAATCACCGATTCTTTTACCTGAATCCTGTCCACATTTGGCCACCTCAACCAGCGTTTATAAAGTCGCCCCACTACGACTAGTGTCACCATACTCAGCGAGTAATCTCATGTTTATCTCAGGTTGACGTTTTTCTTCTTTTTACCGGGTGTGGTGAGTGTGCGCAAGGGCAGAAGCATGTGCTTCATTTGATTTTGATGGCTCGACAATAAGTATAATGACCTTATCTTACTAAATCTTAATAATTTGCTCAGGTGGATGCTGGGGTCTCATCTTTTGGACTGCAACGTATCTTTGTTAATTAACATTGCACTTAGTGCGCGTCTATTAGAATTAAGTCATTCGGCATAGTAGCCGAGGCTCACGTAGTCATAGGCATCAGCATTAAGCCAGTGGCTGGTAGCCAAGGCTCACATAGTTAGTTATAAGCCACTAGTGTTAAGCAGGTCGGAGAGGTACCCAAGGCACACATAGTCATAGACCACTAGTGTTAAGCCGGTCGGAAGGTAGCTGAGGCACACATAGCCATAGGTCATTAGCGTTAAGCCGGTTGGAGAGGTACCCAAGGCACACAGAGATAGTAATCCATGGAGTTCTCATAGCCCTTCGGAGCAGCAACAGTACACATGTCTTGGCGATAGATCTGTTGGGGGGTGTTCCTGTTCTTTGGCTTGCATTGTTCATTCTGTTTATCCTGCTTTGATGGGGGTTTATTCACATGTTATATGGGCAGCAGCAGCATTCCTTATATGCACACAGCAGCATGCTGTTGATGTATTGGCAGTAGCAAGTCTCCGTACTTGCTCCGCCGCAGCAGCGTATGAGATCTATTCCGCTAAGATCAAATACATTTATGTCATGTACACTACCATGCCAAACCCTCCGAGAGTTGTCATAACAGAAATGGCAGAGTAAGTTCTGGCATGAAACTCTAGATGGTGCAATCCTAAAGTCTAAACCAATCTGACATAATAATTACTACATGGTGAAGCTGCTTGGTTCCCTCCGTATCAGCAGCCAATGAGGTTGCTGCTCTACATTTAAATATTGGCTAGAGTTTGTTGTAGAAGCGCGCGCATTTCAGAAACCCTCCTCCTTCCCCAGCTCCACTTGTATAGATCTGCTACAAGGTGATCATGTAAGCTATGGGGGTTTATTCACATGTTATATGTGCAACAGCAGCATTTCTTATATGCACACAGCAGCATGCTGTGGATGTATTGGCAGTAGCAGGTCTCCGTACTTGCCCGCCGCAGCAGCAGCAGCGTAGCAGATCTATTCCGCCAAGACCAAATGCATTTATATGTCATGTACACTACCATGCCAAACCCTCCAAGAGTTGTGCGGCTTTACCACACTCAGTAAATTGATAATGCAGAGTCACTGTAATAAACATACAGTATGATAATCATGTTGATTGCACTTAAACACTGTCTGTTAACTTACTAGACAATCTTTAAATAAATAAGTAAAAATATAAACTATTAATACATGTTAATTATACATCTTATATATGGTCTTTTATTATTGTGTAAATGCTGCATGACGTTAGTAGTCTTGCCCCTTGAGGTAGCATTAATGTTAGCACACACAATACCTGACACTGCACAGCATCATCCACACAAAACAGCCAAAATAGTCCCACACAACTGACGTGCTGTTGCTCTTTTACACTAAAGTCTACACAGTGCCAAGTTCTGTCGAGCCTGAGGCCATTGTTCAACAGGTCAATGTACAAATTCATTATTTTAAATGCAGATGCGCAGGAAGCGCGCTTAAGAGACAGGCGCATCTGCGGCGTGAATGTGGTACAACACGCTCTTCAGCCGCGGCTCATGGTTCAAATACAGACGTGCGGCAAGCACGCTGAAATATAGAGCGACACAGTCGCGACACGAATGAGGTACAACGCGCTCTCTTCACTCGCAGGCAGTCACCATGAGAGAGCAAGCTTCCGTCCCAAGCACTTTTGGAGAAAGTCGTGTGGTGCGCTTTTTCCATGTATTTTTAATGCTTTTGAGATTGTACTGGTCAGCTCCGAGCAGTGTCGCATCAAACTGTACATTACAATAAATAATCACAGTGTTTACGGTTAGAAAATCGCGTTTTATCACATTGCTTTTTAATCGCAAATGCAATTAATCGTTCAGCCCTAGTTACAGACCAGTCTCTCTCCTCCCATTTATTGAAAAAACTCTTGAAAGGGCAGTTTTCAAACAGATATCTTCCTTCCTATCCCAGAATAAACTACTGGATGACAAGCAGTTCCGGCTTCAAAACAAAGCACTCCACTAAGACTGCACTGCGGCTAGCCAAGGCAGAATCTAAATCCTCTCCTGATTCTGCTAGACTTATCTGCAGCATTCGACACTGTCAATCACCAGATTCTTCTAGCAACCCTGTCATCACTAGGAATCTCAGGTACCCCTCTCTGCTGGTTCAAATCCTACCTCTCCAGCAGATCCTTCAGGGTGTCATGGAGGGGCTCGCTGTCCACTGCTCACCACATGATCACTGAGGTCCCTCAGGGATAGGTCCTTGGACCACTCCTTTTCTCCATCTACACTACATCCTTGGACCCATCATACAGGCTCACGGCTTCTCCTATCACTGTTATGCTGACGAAACCCAGATTTACATCTCATTTCACCCAGACGATTCCACTGTAGCACCTCGCATTACAGCCTGCCTAGAAGACATCTCAGCTTGGATGAAAGAGCATCACCTCCAGCTGAACCCTGCCAAGACCGAACTACTTGTATTTCTGGCACACCCCACGGTGCAACACGATCTCACCATCCAACTTGGCAATACCACAATCACTCCTTCCAAAACAGCCAGGAACCTCGGAGTCATGTTTGATGACCAGCTGTCCTTCAATGATCACATTGCAAAGACAACGCGGTCATGCCGATTTGCCTTATTTAACATTAGAAAGGTTAGACCCTATCTCACTGAGCATGCGGCACATCTCCTTGTCCAGGCCCTGGTAATCTCAAGGTTGGACTACTGCAATGCTCTCCTTGCTGGTCTTCCTGCAAAGGTTATCAAACCACTACAGCTGGTTCAGAATGCAGCAGCACGCCTCGTCTTCCAAGAGCCCAAAAGGGCTCATGTGACACCCCTTTTCATCTCTCTCCACTGGCTACCGGTTGAAGCCTGTTTCAGATTCAAGTCACTAATGCTTGCCTACAGGAATATCACTGGATCTGCACCGAAATACTTTCACACCCTCCTACACTCCATCAAGAACCCTACGTTCAGCAAACAAGCAGCGTCTTGTATTGCCGTTTCAAAAGGGCAGTAAATCGATTTCCCGCTCATTCTCCTTCACCTTCACAACTCCTTCCTGATGGAACATTCTTCCCAACTCAGTCAACCACATCTCTCGCAACATCCAAAAAACTACTTAGAACTCTCTTAAAACATCTCTTCTGTGAATACTTGACGGGCAAATGAAAAAAAAAAAAACACTAACCCTCTCTCTTTCTCTCAGCAGGTATTGTTCTGGCTTTTCTGGAAACTAGTAACTTGGTAGTAGCACCTATTGTATTATTGCTCCTGTATTATGTATCGCTTTATTGCTCCCTGAACTCTCTGTAAGTTGCTTTGGTTAAAAACGTCTGCTAAATGTAAATGTAAATTAATTTTACTTCAGCCAGGACTCCACTTGATCTTGATTCAGCAGTTTGAAGTTAGCGCACTGGTTAAAGTAGTGCTGACCAGTATTGCAAAAGGGACAGTAACTACTTAGTTTCTCCTTCTTGACTGCTACAGCGCCTGATGCTTTCTTCTGTTCACCACCTTGTAAGACAGTAGCAACTGTCTTTGAGTTCCTTTTCTGATCCTGCTGTGGCCGAGGGTAGGTTCTGCTCAAAGTACTAGTGTACTGTGACTCATCCTCTTGTATTCTGAGCACATATTCAAGGCAGTCACTGAGATCCAGTAGAGTTGGAACAGGTATATGCATAGGCTCTTTAAGTCATGGAGCAATTTGGTCCTGAGACGTGTGACCTGCATTTGAGCTCTGTCCGGCCTTTAGCTGCAAGTTGATCCAGCATTCCAACTAATGCTACTAACTTCGAAGGCAAATAATCTAAAATATCTAATATCACCACTCTTGATTGTAAGGCCATCCATTAATTCTGCCATTCTTCGCAGTGCAAGTTGGTCATAAAGTGCAGTTAGAGATCTCATAGTGTTGGTTTATTGGCACCTGCTTTTGACATACGAGTCTGCTACATTTACATTAATGCATTTGGCAGACGCTTTTATCCAAAGCAACATATATTGCATTATCCTATACAGTTGTTTCTAAGTATTTGCAATCCCCTGGGATCAAACCCAGACCTTGGCGTTGTTAGTGCCATGCTCTTACCACTGAGCTACAGGAAAGCTGCTATGAGCAAGTTGTTTTAGATGATCAACAGCCTCAGCAGGTAACATCAGCGCAATTTTGAGACGTGCAAATTCTCTGGGATCTTCGCTGCAGAAATTAGGGATGGTGGGGATTGGGCCTCGGTAGGTGGCTCACCATAATGATATGGAGGTGAAGGAGGAATGACTGATATGTCTCATCTTGTGCATAATCTGCTGACTGCGGTAGATTTGAGAATCTTTTGTCAGCATGAATCTGTGCTGGTCGCTCATAAAAGTCTGGGTGCCTCTCGTAGTGTGTAGGATGAAAAGGAATGTCTCTTGGAATAGGTCTGTCATCTTGCGGGATTGGATAGGTAGCTGGATGAACATAATGAGGTTGCTGATAACCTCGTGACTTGGTGGGCGGGGGGGGGGGGGGGGGGGTAGCTGACTGGTCTGAGGTGCACACTATAATCTGTGTTAGCACAATAAGGAGCTGGTGGCATTGGGCCAGTGTCCCGCCACGTAAAATGCACAGCTGCTGGGGGTTGGCTGCGATCTCTGTGGTCTAGATTGTGATAATCATGATATCTGTACATACCCCTGGTACCAATCTGCAGCTCAGAATGGGTGCGCAGAACTAGAGAAGACTAACGGAGAAACAAGGGGGTGGAGCTAAACGAAAGACAGGAGTACACGTGGCGAAATGTCAAAACAAACCGCCACGTGTCTCCACACAAGACGAAACACACACAAGACATGGTACTGTCACGACCCTGTCCACAAGACACGAAAACTCAGAATAGGAAGGACAGGATCCTGACAGAAACATTAAAGGAGTCATGACATGGCTAAAATGAATATAATCCTTTGTTTGAGATGTAATGCAATGTGTAAACACGATTTAAGGTTCAAAAACGCTGTATTTTCCACATACCGTGCTTGTTTGTGTCTCCTCTTTGCACCGCCTCTCTGATACAACATCAGGTTCCAAAGCAATTGTACTGACAGTACTGACTTGTGTATACATTTGGGCGGTCTTAGTCAAATCATACCACGAACTGACGCGTATAATAGTGCAATAGCATAAGAACATCTGTACATAATTACAACAAATGTAAATTATCTCAGATGTATAAATATTGACTTTAAACCAACTATCCAAAAAGCAGATTTAAATATTTCCAAGTAATATTCAGAACAATTGCAATCGAAATTTTATCTAGCGTGTTTAATGTTGGTATTAGCAGGCAATTGAGATTCTGTGTGCACCAAATCATACTTCAGAGGATAAATAGACATTTAGTAGCGCAAATAACACAACAGGTGTCAAATCTAACAACTAAGAGATTAAGGAAGTATTTAGCAACTTACTTTTTAGATGTACGCACAGAGTATGCACAAAAAACGTTAGAAATTGAACTTTATAATAGCGGCGATCAACATAACTTCTGACCATAACTTCTCAACCAAAGAGTCCTACAAACTACCACGTGTAGCAGCAAGCAACGAACCAGCAAGGAGATTAGAGAAGCGACACAATAAATAGAGGAAGGCACACATACAAAACAGGTGAGCGCGATCAGGTAAATGAGGACAATTAAGGAGCTAAACACAGGGGTGTGAGAAAGGGAAACAAGGTAGGGCTAGGGAAGCGCATGGCCAACATAAACAAAGACACAACCAAGCGGTCATGCACAAGATAAACAAAAAAAACATTAAACAAAGACAAGACATACAGACCTGACAAGGCAGAACCTTGACAATGATTGACAGCTAGTTTGGCTAACTTGCACCAATGAAATTGCGGGAATGAGTCATGTGGTAACACAATATACATTCAAACACACTAGCATAAAATGTCTGGTAGAGGGCACCAATGTCATTTCAATGTGACCTTTTGTACATACATTATTTATATACACCAAACGTACTGTATACACCCTGACAAAGGGTATTAAAAAGTGCCTTTCGCTTAACTCTGTGTGTGTATGTGCACAGCTGCATAGTGTTTCATTACAAAGCAACATCTGCATGATACAACGTTTTACTCATTTTCGTAGATCAATGTAAATGTACATTTAGACATTTACATTTAGTCATTTAGCAGACGCATTTATCCAAATGGACTTACAGATGAGGTAAGCAATAGAAGCAATTAGAACAACACAAGGAAAACGTCTTGGTTACGGATGTAACCTCGGTTCCCTGATGGAGGGAACGAGACGTTGTGTCGAACCGACAGAATGGGGTTTGTCTTGAGAACCTTCCTCCCCGGTGGGGAGCGCCTGCAGGTTCACCACCTGGTCTCTCGGGAGAGTGGTGGGAACCTTGGGCATGTAGCCGTGGTGGGGTCTCAAGATAACGTGAGAATCCCGGCCCCGAGTTCTAGGCAATCTGTGGACACGGAGGGTGCTTGTAGATCCCCTACCCTCTTGGAGGTGAGCGCCATGCGGAAAGCCGTCTTTATCAAGACTGAGAAAGAGCGGCAACCCCGAGAGGCTCGAAGAGGGTGGGGCCTCTTGAGGCCCGCCACCTAGGTCGCAAGAGGGTACGGAGCGCGGGTAAGGTGGTCACCCTCTCACGCCCCTTAGGAACCTAATGACCAGGTCGTGCTGTCCCAGAGGCTACCCAGCACTTGGGTCATGATGAGTGGCCGTAGCGGCTACATACATTCCCAGTGTGGAGGGGGAGAGGTTACTCCCCCGTCTCTCTTGAGGACGGGACAGCTCATACCCGACCGAGCAACTCTGCGGGTCTTCTCGCCAAGAAGAGCACCAGGACGAGAAGAGGCGCCACCTATGGGCGTATAGCCGCCCAGTGGCCAGGGCTTAGAAGAGCTCTCCACGAGGGTAAGACCGACCCAGCGCTTATGCAGGAACTCCGCGCCGCCACCGACCTCGCTCTACGGGCGACCAAGGTGACCACGCGGGCCCTGGGTCGGACGATGTCCACACTTGTGGTCCATGAGAAACTCCTCTGGCCAATCCTTGCGCAGATGAGTAACGCTGAGAAGGTCCGCTTTCTCGACATACCCGTCTCGCAAGGAGGGGCTGGTTGGTGTTACTGTCGAGCCGCAGCGGCCTCGCTCACCCCCCGTCCGACGGGGGGGGGGCGCGAGACCCGCACGCGGCCTCCCCGGAGGGTTCTCAACAGTAAGAAGCAGTCCTCCGTGCCGCAACTCGGCCGCCTCGGCCGTCGAGTCCCGTGCACTGTCTGCTTCCCAGCTGCCCTGGTCCTCTTCAACGCCCTCCAGCTCTGGTGCCCCCACTCAGGCGGCCCCCCTGGAGGAGACAGCGAAGAGGAGACCATCGCCCCATCAGCAGCCGCGGCGCTGCGGCCGTCATGGGAACACCTCAGGGGGATCGAGGCTACCATTGGGCCCGACCCCAGCCACATCGCTGGGAAGTCGGATAGGGACGGATCCTGCCCCGTCTCTTCATCTGCTGGCCCCCTCCGGGGGGCTGGCGCCCACTTACTCTCAAAAAAGGAGAGTTTCCTCTCTCTCTGGGTTACCACAGCCGCTCTCACCCTCTGCACGATGGTGAACGGCAAACTCGACGTTGCGTCATGGCAAAGCGCAATGTCGAGTATAAACACCAGCCCTCAGCACTCTCAGTCAGACAGTGTGTTGAGCTGCGCAGTCACCAGGCAGGAAAAACGGCAGAGCCGATCTCCTCCCCGGGGGATCTCCCCCGGCAAGGAATCCGTACTGCTAGCCATCGAACCACCCCCCCGGGGGACGATGAAAAAGATCGTACCTTAGTTCCGTCTCATTCTGGGAGCCTGTCCGGCTTCCCAGGCTGTCAGACTGGCTAGGGAAGACGATCCGTCTCGGCTACGCGATCCAGTCGCCTCACGCTCGCCAAGTTCAGCATCCAATGTACCTCAGTCAGAGGCTAGGATGTTCCGTACTTCGGGCCGAGGTCGCCACCCTTCTGGTGAAGGGAGTGTTCAAGCCCGTCTCACCAGCCGAGATGTTCAACGGGTTTTACAGCCTGTACTTCATTGTCCCCAAGAAAGGCGGGGGGTTGCGCCCTATCTTGGGTCTGTGTGTTCTGAACAGGCACCTACACATAGCTGCCTTTCAGGTTGATCACGCAGAAGCGCATCCTGACGTCCGTCAGGTGTCAGGACCGGTTCATGGCAGTCGACCTGAAGGACATGTACTTCATGTCTCGATCCTCCCTCGACATCGTCCGTTCCGACGGTTCAAGGGACGGGCATATCAGTACAGGGTCCTCCCCTTCGGTCTGTCCCTGTCTCCACGAGTCTTTACGAAGGTCATGGAAGCCGCCATCCTTGCCCGTGGGAAGGAGGTGTGCGGGTACTAACTATCTCGACGACTGACTCATTTTGGCACACTCTCGAGATCTGTTGTGTACACACAGGGACCTGGTTCTCCGGCACCTAGATCGGTGGGGCTACAGGTCAACTGAGAAAAGAGCAAGCTCTCCCCGGTGCAGAGCATCCTCTTTCTCGGTATGGAACTCGACTCTGTCCTCACGAGCGGCCCCGCTCACCCCCCGGGGGGGGGGCGAGACCCGCGATGAGGAAGCCGGCACCTCGCGGCCTCCCAGAGGCGCGCGACTGATTAGCGCGCCCGATCAGTGTTGAACTGCCTGAAGCTCAGACAGTCAGCGGTCCCCCTGTAACAAGAGGCTCCTGGGATACATGGCATCCTCGGCGGGGGTGGTCCCCCTCGGGTCGATGCACATACGACCGCTCCAACACTGGCTGCAGAGTCAAGTTCCTTGGAGAGCGTGGCACACCGGCAGCAGGCGTATGGTCATCACGCTTTTCTGCCGACACACCCTAACCCCCTGGTCTCCATGACCTTCTTGCGGACAGGGGTCCCCTTTGGGATGCCTCCCTGCAAGGTTGGGGTGCCGTGTGCAACGGGCAAGCAGTGTCGGGGCGGTGGACGGGCCCCCGCCTGCGTTGGCATTTCAACTGCCTAGAGTTGTTGGTTGTGCTACTTGCATTGAGGAGGCTACTACCTCTCGTGCAGGGCAGGCACGTGCTGGTCCGGTCGGACAGCACAGCTGCTGTGGCGTATATCATTGGATTCGCTCACGGCAGCTAAACATGACTCGCCCGGCGCCTCCTCCTCTGGAGTCAGCAGGTGATCAGTTCCCTGCGAGCCACACACATCCCAGGCGTCCTGAACCAGACAGCCGATGCGCTCTCTCGTCAGTCGACGCCTCGCGGAGAGTGGCGACTCCATCCCCGCGCAGCCGGCTCATTTGGGAGCAGTTCGGCCAGGCACAGGTGGTCCTGTTGCCTCCCCGGACTCCACCCATTGTCCGCTTTGGTACTCCCTGTCCGAGGCACCCTCGGCACGGATGCCCTTGCGCACAGCTGGCCGCGGGACAAGCGGAAGTACGCTTCCCCCCAGTGAGCCTCATTGCACAGGTCCTGTGCAAGGCCAGGGAAGAGGAGCATCAAGTGGTACTAGTTACGCCCCTTTGGCCTAACCAGGACTTGGTTCTCGGAGCTGAGGCTCTGACAACAACTCCCCCCTGGCCGCTCCCCCTGGCGAACAGCTTCCCCAGGGGAAGGGGCACGTTACGGCATCCCAGGCAAAACCTGGTCTCCATGTCTGGACGGGACGAGGAGATCCTGAGTGACCCACCCCCGGTCCGGTTGGGACGTCACTCAGGCTAGGGCTTCGGCCACTGGGCGGCTATACGCCCATAGGTGGCGCCTCTTCTCGTCCTGGTGCTCTTCTCGGCGAGAAGACCCGCGGAGTTGCTCGGTCGGGTACGAGCTGTCCCGTCCTCAAGAGAGACGGGGGAGTAACCTCTCCCCCTCCACACTGGGAATGTATGTAGCCGCTACGGCCGCTCATCATGACCCAAGTGCTGGGTAGCCTCTGGGACAGCACGGCCTGGTCATTAGGTTCCTAAGGGGCGCGAGAGGGTGACCACCTTTCCGCGCTCCGTACCCTCTTGCGACCTAGGTGGCGGGCCTCAAGAGGCCCCGCCCCCTTCGAGCCTCTCGGGGTTGCCGCTCTTTCTCAGTCTTGATAAAGACGGCTTTCCGCATGGCGCTCACCTCCAAGAGGGTAGGGGATCTACAAGCACCCTCCGTGTCCACAGATTGCCTAGAACTCGGGGCCGGGATTCTCACGTTATCTTGAGACCCCGCCCCGGCTACGTGCCCAAGGTTCCCACCACTCTCCCGAGAGACCAGGTGGTGAACCTGCAGGCGCTCCCCACCGGGGAGGAAGACCCAACCTATCCGTGTTGTGTCCAGTACGCGCACGGCGCCTCTACTTGGACCGCACGCAGAGCCCAGAAGCTCTGAGCAGCTCTTTGTCTGTTTCGGAGGTCAGCAGAAGGGAGGGCTGTCTCCAAACAGAGGCTGGCGCACTGGATCGTGGATGCCCTCGTTAGGGCATACCGATCTCATTTCGCCCCTGCCCGTTGGGAGTGAGGCACACCCCTCATGGGCACTGGCTCAGGGCGCCTCTCTGGCAGACATCTGCAGAGCTGCGGGTTGGGCTATGCCCAACAACTCCGTGAGGTTCTAATACCTACGCGCGGAACCGGTGTCAGCCCGCATCCTGGCAAGGTGTGGGACCGGCAGCCGGTAGGGCGTACGCCTGCGGAAGCCCTTCCCCCTCCGGGGGGAGCAGTGGCGATCCCGCCTCACTTCTTTCCCCTCGGGTAAAGAACAGGCATTCCATCCATCACTAAGCACCCTTCCAGGGGACAGGCTGGGCAGAGCAGCCCTGCCCCCTTAGGCCGGGGAACAGTTGAGTTATCTCCCACATAGCTCTAACCGGACCTAGTGCTCCAGACGTGGTAACCCCCCCTCCGTGGGCTGTTCCGTCTGATGTATCCTCATGAATGGTTCCCACCTTGGCAACCCATGACCTCCCCAGGTGGACTCCCACCTTGCGGTTAACTCCTGCAGTCCGCACATTCCTCCCATGAGTTCTCCCCTGATGGTGAGACCATGTGGTGTCTCCACTAATTCCTCCCTACGGTAGGTAGTGGCCTCTGCAGCGTTTTTCCCCCCGGGGGGGGAATAATGCTTACCCAGTGGCCCGTACGGTGCCGGGCGGCTTCTCGCCATTTAGAGAATCAGGCCTCCGCCCGTGACGGCCGGCGTTAGGGGGCTTCCCAACTTTTTGTGGAAAGCTCTGGGTCCCCCTTCCTCTCCACTGGAAGGTCATAATTTCGCGCTAGCGTGTTCGTCTGACTCGCCCAGGCCAGTCAACGTCGCTCCGCAGAGATTGTGACGCGGCTCAGTGCTGTGGCGTTTTCCATAGGAACCCCATTCTGTCGGTTCGACACAACGTCGAGAGACCGACAGAAAGGGAACGTCTTGGTTACGGATGTAACCTCGGTTCCCTGATGGAGGGAACGAGACGTTGTGTCCCTCATGCCACAACACTGGCCGCCCACCCCAGCGGTCGGGGGAGGATGCTTTAGGCTCCTCAGACCAAAGGTGAATGAATGAGCACGCCGGCTTCCCTCTTATACCCGGCCATCCGGGGAGGAGCCCGGCATGCAAATTTCATTCGCCAATTTTCATTGGCTTTTTCTAAATACTCGAAGATGATAGGTTCTCAAGACAAACCCCATTCTGTCGGTTCGACACAACGTCTCGTTCCCTCCATCAGGGAACCGAGGTTACATCCGTAACCAAGACGTTTCCTAGTGCTATGTGCACACTCCGGGTATATTAAGGTTATTAAAATATTACTATTTAACAATACAGCATTTTATAAATGATAGCCTAACATATTGTCGCAAACATAATGACTAATAATGAGACATATGACTCATAATGAGAATTTGTCTTTTCAACTAATAGCAGAATTAGATTAAACATTTAATTGGCCTTCTTTATCAATGAAGTATAGTTTAAATGCTTTTATTGTAGCTGGACAGGAGTTCGTCCTCATGAGGATACAGAATAACAGAGCTTCATTTGACACTGCCTCAAAACTCTCAAAAACACTCTCACTCTGTTCACTCTGTGGTACTCACATATATATCTTTGAACTTTCACTGTTAAATAAAGGGAAAACAGCATCTTTGTCGTGTTAGTGGACAGCCGCTAATATTCTTCTCATCTGTGTGATTAAGTTTGTTGTCAAGCTCCTGTAGAGCGCGGTATGAAGGAAGAAATCAGACGCTAACCTGTGTTCTCTATCACAGCGTCACAGAGCTGAGTGAACTCACTGTAATCCGTCCACTTTTTTGAGGGTTTGGTATTAAATTGTTATTATTGAACGAAGCTCCGTTTCTGATTAACCTAGTTGAATGGAGAGGTTGTGATGAATCTTTGGGTCGGCCGAGATCACAAGCAGTTCTGTTTTTGCAAGGTTCAGCTGCAGGTGATGGTCCTTCATCCAGAGTGAAATGTCACTCAGACATGCTGAGACACGCACAGAAACTATTGGATTGTCAGGCTGAAATGACAAGGGGAGTTTGTAGATAAATGTAGATCGTATTGTGTGTACATGAAACTTCAAAAACGCAAAGGAACAACTTTTCCATTTTTTACTATATAATTTTTGTTTAAAAATGCAGTAATTGTGATCTAACAGAGGCAGTTAACAAAGTTTGACTATATATGATACATTAAACATCTGTAAAGTACTGTATTTTAAAATACATTTTAAAGGTTGTATCGGTTATTCTCCTGAACCGAGTAGTCTATTAGACATTTAACATTTAAGTGCACAAGACCTGTGAACATTGAATAAAAACATGGTTAACATTATAAACATTTTTTCCACACATATCATAAATTTACGCAATGTACTACATTACATTTTTTACAGTACCATTTAGTACCATTTTAGTACCCATGTACTGATGTGCATTAGGTTGTTCACTATGCATTTAATTCTTCGTATTTGTTATAGTATCAGTAGTTTAATGCATATTTATGGTTTTCAAGATATTTTGGAGCCCCTAACCCCACCCCTGCCTAAACCTAACCACTTCTCAACCATACAAAACACAACACATGAGTGAAAGTACAGTCACAGGTATATATTTCATACATTGACCGAAAAACAGTATATTACAAAACAACTTGCGTTGCAAACCTTCTGAATTGAGGCCATAAGATAAGTTTATACGAAGTTATCCGTGAATGCAATGCACACAGTAAGATCTCGTTAAACATTTAGTCGTCATGACTCAATCGGTCTTGAAAGCCAATGACACTTCACATTCAAATCTTCCGTAATGACACAATCAGTCACGAGATACATGAGAGCCAATGCTATTTCACAGTTACAGCTGCGTATCACTGTGTGTTTAAACCCGTTCACCTGATCTGAATATTTACTGCAGATGGTGCTCACTTTAGTACCTTTTCCTCGTAAAAATTGATTGTTTGACCTCAGTACACTTGGAATATTAAATATTTTTAAAAAGTTGTTTAACGTTTTTTATGTTATATAATAAATAAATGGGTTACGTTACTTTCTCAAAATGCGTGAATGGTGTAATGTAAATACAGTTCATCCGGTTCACCGGTTTAAACTGAAAATCACACTCCAATACGTGTCTTCATTGCAAAATTATATCGCAATATATAATTTCATAATGATGGTAGACAAAAGCTTCGTAGTGAATGGTATTTGAGAAATGGAAGAAATTACTTTCGGTTATGTTCATTTGTTATGTTGTGTTTCTGTATTTTTGAACAGTATGTAGTTTATGTTTTAGGGCAGAAGTGCTCAACCTCGTAGATCTTACTTTCTTAAGGGTTTAGTTTCAACCAAACTCCGACTTTCTGATTCAGGTGAGTTTATAGGGGTTGGATAAATATTTTAAAGTATCGTAGGTCTCCAGGAGCAGGAATGAGCATCCATCATTTAGGCTAAGGGTTGTGGAAAAGGTTAGGACTAAGAAAATATGTTGTTCCTACTAAATCACCATCACCACGCATTTGTATGAGTTAGCGTGTTAGCGCGGGTGGAGGAAGGTTAGCACAAATGTAACCTTTAGTGGTTTAACTGCCTCCTACAAGCAATATAATGATATTCAACATGTTGTGCCCACGCTTCACGTGGTTCAGGAAGGTTGTAATCGTGATGTGTTTTTGAAGTATTTCTGTAGTGCAGTGTCCTAAAATTAACACACATTTACATCTTGTTGTGCTTTTAGAGTAACTTTATACCCCAACGGGACAATGATGAACCTGAAGATGGTGAGGTTTGCCTTGCTTTGGAAAGAACTCGTGCTCCTTCTCTTGCTGAACTGGACAGCAATAGCTCTTTTAGCAGTCTGGAAGAAGAGGACAACCTGGTGGACTCCGCCGAACAATGGCCTCCTGCCGCACGAGGTACTCGATTCCCCTCTGCGAACCCCACCTCCACCTTGCGCCGCATGACTGCCGCCTTCGTCTGCGTGTTTGCTCCTGAACGACGAGTTGCCCGATTGGTAGATGAACTCTCCCGCGACAGACGCTCTACATTTGGGTCATTGGTGCAAGATTTTCTAGAGAAACAGAGGCAGGAGATAGAGGCCTCAACCTCTAGTTCTGCTGTCAAGATTCTTGAAGGGTTGAGGAGATTTCTGTCCCAAGCCAAGAGCCTCCTTCTGGAAGCAGGAGAAATTGAGCCTCCGATTGAGACGTTGGTGCCTGAGAATGAGAAAGGTAAGGAGGTCTCTTGCCAGTGATACTTATTAGAGAGACATTTCCCCTGGAGGAACATGAAACTAAGCGTCTTTATTAAGAACACAGTGATGATACCTCCTTTATAACCCCTGTAGGTTTTGAACATACAAATTGATCATTAGAAGTACAGATCCTTTATCATAAGGATCACATTTTTCTTGAAAAATTAACTTTTAGGAAAAGAGGTGTTTGTGCTTTAGTTGCACTGTTGTATCCGGCAACAAAATTCAATATGGTGTTAGATGAAAAATTAGTGTTGCACCTGGATAGTATCATGTTTTCCTAACGTTAAGCAATGTTTTTCTAGTGAAATTCTATTTTTTTCTGCAGTTCATTAACTTCAGGTGGTACGCTGTGCGCTTAAGCCACAGTATGAAATTAGATCTTTTTTAATTACATCGTTTATTACAGAACAATCACAAGGTTTAAATAAAACCATCATATTTTTAATACCCTGCATAGCTGGAAGAACTGATAATGTAGTAGCAGTAAGATTATGAGTTATCACCCCTAAATCAAAGCAAGAGATATAAAAATCATCCACATTTCTCTGTAGGGAAGGATGCGGTTTCAGATGTTGGTGGAGGCATTTGCATTTTCTACTTTACATTTATCATTAGCACATAACACATTCCCACGCATACTTCGGAATCGAATGAAGGGGTAGAGAGAGAAGGAGTGAGATAGAGAGAGGAAGGATAGGTGGCAGATTTGGCTCAGTGCTCAGAGTTTCTTGCTCACTGTGTTTGGCTCTTTCTTGTGGTGTACAAACAATAATTTGAACTGAGCAGAGGATGTTATTTATGTTTCACCAAGCCGTTTAGTGGATGTTTCCTATATGTACATTATGTTTATAAGCTCTATATTAAAAAGTGAAAAACAAGAGCGTAATGTACATATTTACAAATAGAATTATACTTAAAGAGCTGTTCTATATTTCTGATGCACTGACTCAATTCATTTGCATTTATATGAACAAGCTTCAATGAGTATCCGTCAAAAAATAATCTTCTACTACTGCTTAAAGTTCTACAGTCTCAAACACAAAGTACTGTTCATTTGTCATTGTTGTGCTATATTACACACTCGTGGCGTCAAATGTCCATGTGCAGAGAAAAACATTTTTAAGCTGCATTTTTCATCTCACATTCTAGATACTGTTAACAGGGCTGTGTAAAGTTCACATTGAAATGTACTTTGAAAGCCATTTGTTCTTTCCCAAGTTGCTGCTCTGCATCTAGCTCTTATTGAAGAACATTGCAAGAATGTGTTTGTTTTCATTTCTCGTTTCATCTCTCGCACAGACATACTAGGTCTCTCGAGTTGTTTGGAAACAGATGGAATGACAGTAGACAACTCAGTTTAAATTAATTTCTCTATTCTTTTCCTGTAGCTCAGTGGTTAGAGCATGGCGCTGACGGGTTCGATCCCAGGGATTGCACATACTCAGAAACAAATGTTTAGTATAATGCAATGTAAGTTGCTTCGGATAAGTACATTTAAATGAAGTTGAGTTGGTAACAACTGGATCACTTTTCATTTCAGTTTAAAGCAATTCAAAAAATAAATGCTTGTCAAAAATACCTATTATGCATCCAAAGACTCGTACCTATGGAGGACCAATCGTGCAGTTTATAAATCAAATGAAGAATCAATTGATCAATTTAATAATTAAAACATAAAAATGTAAACAAATAAATCACTTTTTAAATTGAGAAATTAATAGACTTAAAATGGTTTATTTAATTTGTGTTTTAAAATGCAGTTTAATTGAACAATAAAACAATACATTTATAAAACCATTTTTAAATGTATAAATAAATAGATCAAGTTAAAACTGTTTATTTAATTACTGTTTTAAAACGTAGAAAAACAAAACTATAAAAAGTTCAATAATAAATCATTTTAAATGCAC
Organism: Triplophysa rosa; assembly: GCF_024868665.1. Taxonomy (NCBI): domain Eukaryota; kingdom Metazoa; phylum Chordata; class Actinopteri; order Cypriniformes; family Nemacheilidae; genus Triplophysa; species Triplophysa rosa. Next base: position 5,740,504 of record NC_079890.1, read on the forward strand.
ATTTTAAAAAAGCATTTGCCAAATGTTTTTCTCTCTCTATTTGCCAATTGCTTTTCTTTGTCGTTTTGCCAGATGCTTTTCTTTATCCATTTGTCAATCAAGTTTGAAAAATGCTATTGGACAGTACACATGTGGGGGCAACCAATCAGCTTTCAGCTAAGTTTTAGGATACATCCCCTCTCCTACATTTCATACAAAGTAAATGTAAGATGGAATTTCATTGGACAGCAAGAAAGACCTACCGCCATTAAAACAGTAACATTATACCAGGCACGCCTTAACTACATAACATGGCAAATTAAACAGAAGTTAATTTCGGACACTGCATATGTAAACAAGCATACAGACAAAACGTCTAGGTAACGGATGTAACCTCGGATCCCTGATGGAGGGAACGAGACGTTGTGTCGAACCGACAGATGGGGTTCGTCCCTGAGAACCAATCGCTTCCGACTTCTTAGAAAAGGCCAATGAAAATTGGCGAATGAAATTTGCATGCCGGACTCTGCCCCCGGATATCCGGAAATAAAAGGGAGACGGCGTGCCTCATTCATTCACCTTAGTTCTGAGGAGCCTGAGACCTCTCACGACTGCTGCAGTGGACAGCACGTGTTGTGGCAAGGAGGACACAACGTCTCGTTCCCTCCATCAGGGAACCGAGGTTACATCCGTAACCGAGACGTTCCCTTTCTGTCGGTCTCTCGACGTTGTGTCGAACCGACAGATGGGGTTCCTATGGAAAACGCCATAACACTGTGCCCTGTCACAATCTCTAGCGAAGCGATGGTGACTGGCCTGGGCGTGTCAGCCGTGAGCGCTACCGCGAAATTGTAACCTACCAGTGGGTAGGTAGGGGGTCCCAGAGCTTTCTTGAAAGGTGGGAAGGCCATACCTTCGGCCTCACAGGCGGCGGCCTTGTTTCTCTAACAGCGAGAAGCCGCCCGGAACCGTAAGGCCACTGGGTAAGCGCTACTTCCTCAAGTGGGGGATGCGCTACAGAGACCACTTCCTACCGCAGGGAGGAGTCTAGTGGAGATACCAACATGGTCTCACCGATAGGGGAGAGCTCATGGGAAGAAAGTGCAGATTGAAGGAGTTAACCGCGAGGTGGAGGTCCACCTAAGGAGGTCATGGGTTACCAAGGTGGGAACCAGCATGAGGATTCATGAGACGGAACCGCCCTACTGGGAGGTTGCAATGTCTCATAGCACTAGGTCCGGTTAGAGCTATGTTGTGAATAGATACCCGGCCTAAGGGGCAGGGCTGCTCTGCCCAGCCCGCCCGCAGGAGGTGCTTGCTAGTGATGGATGGAGTGCCTGTTCTTCACCCAGTGGGGGAAGAAGGGAGGCTAGTAGTACGCTGACCCCCTTAGGAGAAAGGGGGGAAGGTACTGTCATAGGCGTACACCCTACCGGCCGCCGGTCTTGCCTGATGCCTGCAAGACTCGAGCCGATACCGGTTTTACGCGGAGGCTGTAGGACCTCGCGAAGGTGATGGGTGTAGCCCAACCCGCAGCTCTGCAGATGTCTGCCAGAGAGGTGCCTCGAGCCATTGCCCATGAGGAGGCTGTACTCCGTGTGGAGAGAGCTCTCACCCAGTGGGCGTAGGCGATCTTAGGACAGGTACGCCAAAGTGACGGCGTCCATGATCCAGTGCACCAATCTCTGTTTGAGACAGCCCTCCCTGCTGATCCCCAAAACAAACAAAGAGCTGCTCAGAGCTTCTGAGGCTCTGCGTGCGGTCCAAGCAGAGGCGCAATGCGCGTACTGGACACAACACGGATGGGGTTGGGTCTTCCTCCCCGGTGGGGAGCGCCTGTAAGTTCACCACCTGGTGTCTCGGGGGAGTGGTGGGAACTTTGGGCACGTAGCCGGGCCGGGGTCTCAAGATAGCATGAGAATGACCGGGCCCGAGTTCTAGGCAATCTATGGACATGGAGAATGCTTGTAGGTCCGCTACCCTCTTGAGCGTCCTCCCGAGAGCCGTCTTCATCGAAAGTGAGAAAGAGCGGCATCTCCGAGGGGGCTCCAGGACCGCATCAAGGTCGTAAGAGGGTACGGAGCGTGGGTGAGGTGGTAGCCTTCCTGCGCCCCTTAGGAACCAAATGATCAGGTTGTGCTGTCCTAGAGACTACCAGCAACTGGGTCGTGATGAGCGGCAACAGCGGCTACATACACGTTCAGTGTGGCAGGGGAGAGATTATTCTCAAGTCTCTGGGAGGACCGCACCCACTTGATCAAGCAACTCCGCGGGTCTTCTCTTCGAGAAGAGCACCAGGATGAGAAGAGGCACCACTATAGGTGTATAGTCGCCTAGTGGCCAGGGCCCTAGCCTGAGTAGTGGTCTTAACCGCCGCAGGGGTTAGGCCACTCAGGATCTTCTCGTTCTGTCCAGGGGCCAGACATGGAGGTTCCAGAGGTCTAGCCCGTGATGCCATAACGTGCCCTTCCCCTGGGAAAGCAGGTCCTTCGTCAGGGGAATCGGCCAGGAGGGAGCTGTCGTCAAGAGCATTAGCTCCGAGAACCAAGTCCGGTTGGACCAGTATGGCGCAACTAGTACACTTGATGCTCCTCTTCCCTGACCTTGTACAGGGTCTGTGCAATGAGGCTCACTGGGGGAAAGACGTACTTCCGCTTGTCCCACGGCCAGCTGTGCGCTAGAGCATCCGTGCCGAGGCAGGGAGTACCTTAGCGGGAAATGGGTGGTGTCCAGGGAGGCGAAGGGGTCTACCTGAGCCCGCCCGGACTGTACCCAATGAGCTGGCTGGGCGGGGGTGGAGTCGCCACTCTCCGCGAGGCGTCAACTGAAGAGAGAGCACATCGGCTGTCTGGTTCAGGTCGCCTGGGATATGTGTGGCTCGCAGGGATCTGCTCACCTGCGGACTCCACAGGAGGAGGCGTTGGGCGAGTCGTGTTAGACGCCGTAAGCGAACGCCACCCTGGCGGTTAAAAACGCTAAGGCAGTTGTGCTGTCCGACCGGACCAGCACGTGCTTGTCCTGCACGAGAGGTTGTAACCCCTTCAGTGCAGGTAGCACATCCAACAACTCTAGGCAATTTGATATGCCTGCGCAGGCAGGGGCCCGTCCATCGCCCCGACAATGCGTGCCCGTTGCACACGGCACCCCAACCCTGCAGGGAGGCGTCTGCGACCCTGACGCGTCTCGACCTGCCCGAGAGGGACCCCCGTCTGTAGAAAGGTCATTGAAGAGAAGGGGTTAGGGTGCGTCGGCAGAAAAGCGTAATCACCATCCGCCTGCTGCCGGTGTGCCACGCTCTCCAGGGAACTCGACTCTGTAGCCAGTGTTGGAGCGGTCTCATGTGCATCAGCCCGAGGGGTATCACCACCGTCGAGGATGCCATGTGCCCAGGAGCCTCTTCCCGTTGACTGCTTGAACCCAAGCAGTTCAACACTGACTGAGCGCAGTCGCGCTGTAATGGAGACAGAGTTGAGGTCCATACCAAAAAAGAGGATGCTCCGCACAGAGGAGAGCTTGCTCCTTTTCGGTTGACCTGTGGTCCCAATCGATCTAGGTGCCGAAGCACTAGGTCCCTGTGTGTACATAACAGATCTCACGAGTGTCAAATGAGCCAGTCGTCGAGATAGTTTAGTACCCACACACCTCTCTCCCAGAGAGGAGTGAGGGCGGCTTCCACAATCTTCGTGAAGACTCGTGGGGACAGGGACAGACCGAAGGGGAGGACTCTGTACTAATATGCCTGACCCTCGAAAGCGAACCGTAGGAACGGGCGATGATGAGGGAGAATTGAGACATGAGAGTAAGCGTCCTTCAGGTCGATTGCCATGAATCCATCTTGACATCTGATTGATGCCAGGATGCACTTCTGCGTGAGCATCCTGAATGGCAGCTTGAGTAGGTGCCTGTTCATCGCGTAGCCGAGACGGACCGTATCCCGTAGTCACCGTGACGGTTTGGGAAGCTCTTGTCAGGCTCCCAGGGACAGACAGGGAGGCTAGGGGTACGTTCTGCTTCATCGACCTCCCGGGGGTGGTTCGATGGCTGGCAGTGCGGATCCCTCGCCGTGGGGGGGACCCCCGGAGAGGAGATCGGCTCTGCAGTTTTACCTGCCTGGCGATGATGTCTGATGATTATCCTCGACATTGGGTCTTGCTGCAACGTCGAGTTGCCGAACACCATCGTGTAGAGGGTGAGAGCGGCTGTGATAATACCCAGACGATGATGTGGCACAACGCACCGTCGATTGAGAGTGCTTAGGCTGCTGATTATCCTCGACATTGGGTCTCGCCATGACGCAACGTCGAGTTGCCGAACACCGTCGTGTAGAGCGTGAGAGCGGCTGTGATAAAAGCCCAGAGAGGGAGAAAAATTTTAGAATGGGCTGTTGGGATGGGGCAGGAACCGTCCCGGATCGACCACCAGCAATGGAATGGCTGGGGTCGGGCCCGAAGGTATTCTCGATCTCCCTGGGGTCTTCCCATTAGGGCCGCTTTGGCTTTCGCCGCGGCTGCTGACGGGGTGGTGGTCTCCTCTTCGATGTCTCGAAGAGGACCAGGGCTGCTGGGAAGCAGACGGTGCACGGGATCTCGGCGGCCAGAGGGCGGTCAAGTCGCGGCTGGGGAGGACATACTTGATATCCTCTGTCTGCTCCCTAACTGTTGAACTCGACATTATCACCAAACAGCCCCCCCTTGCGAGATGGGTGCATCGAGAAAGCGAACAAAAGGTGAATGAATGAGGCACGCCATCTCCCTTTTATTCCCGGATATCCGGGGGCGGAGTCTGGCATGCAAATTTCATTCGCCAATTTTCATTAGCCTTTTCTAAGAAGTCGGAAGCGATTGGTTCTCAGGGACGAACCCCATCTGTCGGTTCGACACAACGTCGAGAGACCGACAGAAAGGGAACTCAAATTACTCTTCATCAATCTCAAAAGAAACAACCATGAACCATCTAAAGAAATATTGCATATGCCTTTTTATTTTAACAGCTATGCGTTTCAATAATCAGTATCTCCTTTTAGGAAATTAGTCTGAAATTAGTAGCCATCCATTTTTATTTTATTAACACAGTCTCTTAGCTTAGAAACCACCAGGTTCTGAGGTTATGTAAAGCTAGGTATTATCAGCATAGCAGAAAAACGGACTTAAATTTTCCTAGTTTTACCTCTTAGTGCAGTACTTTTCAAGCTGTGGACTGTGTCCCCGGTGAGCTTTTACCATCAAAATGGTAAAATATTCCATTAAAACTTTAATTATAACATGTATTGCAATAGATTAATGATTATGAGCTTTTGTTACACAAATGTAAATAGTATGTAGTACAATGTAAATAGTATCTATATAGTATCTATCAAAAATATTTGTTATAATTGTCTTAATCTCACCATTTTACCAGAATATCATTTGCAAATTATATATTAGTGCAGATAATTGACACGAAACCCTTTCAAACTGGAAATATCAATCATCTTGTGCAAAAGTTCTATTTTGAATTAAACCATATTTTACTACAGACAAAAAAACGGGGGCCTTTGAGCTCTTGGTATGTTTCTGGGGGGGGTATCAGTCCTAGAGGAAGCTTGTACAATGAGAAAAAGATAGGGCCTGAAACTGGTCCCTGTGGCACTCCATGTTTGACCTGGGATCTATATCAGCGGTTCTCAATCCTGGTCCTCGCGGACCCCCGTTCTGCATATGTTGTATGCTTCTCCTACCGCTTCAGAGGTTTGTTCAATATGCCCGTAAGAGCCCTGCGAAGTAAAAATCACTAGATATTCTGCCATAATTCCAGTTCGAAATGGGCGTATATGTTCCATCCAAAGGGCACTAAGCGTGACTACGCAAATCTCAAGATTACGGTTAAATAACCCTTCAAACTTCCGTAGTAGGTTTTGTCTGTGTGAGGACGCTGTGTTCGTGTTCTTAAATTAACTTCAGCCGATTTCCTGTGTGCAGTGAGTAGAGAGCAATGAACACTGGTCAGGGAGCACGTCAATCGGAACGATTCATTCATTGAGCTCTCTTCTAACGAGCTGGCGATTTAAATCAGGTGTGTTAAACAAGAGAGAAACACAAAATATGCAGAGCGGGGGTCCGCGAGGACCAGGATTGAGAACCGCTGATCTATATGACATTTCTTTATTTACATAAATGTGGTTTGGTTGCTGATGGTTTGCCTGTTTCCCCCCTTTTCCCTATTCACTTTATTGAATGTTTAACATATCGTCACTGTCCTTCCAAAACCTTGGATGTCTAAATTTGCCGGTTTTTACTTTTAAAATGATTAAAGGTTCAGTCCTAGTTTTTTGGAGAATCTATTGACAGAAATGCAATATAATATACATAACTATGTATTCAGACATGTTTAAAGACATTACAAAATGAAGCGATATGTGTCACGATCCCGTCTGTGTTTTCCCTGGTAGTTTTGACTTTTAGTTTGTTTTCCTGAGTTCCTGTTTCCTCGTGTCATTTTGTAGTTTCTTTGATTATTAGTTCAGTGTTAATTATTGTCAGTTGTTCCTTGTTTGCCCGCTTGTTATCCCATGTGTATATATATCCCTAGTGTTTCATTTGTCATTTTTCAGTCGTTGTTTCAGTTCTGTTACAATGAGAAACGAAGCAGGGAACCTGATCCATGTGCAGTATATGATTTAATTAAACAAAAAACAAAGTACAAAGTAATAAAAGAATAAAGCAACAAGGAACAAAAGCAATCCATGAAAAACATCAAATAACAGGGACACTGAAACAACGACTGAAAAATGTATTTCATAAATATGTTATCTCCTTTGGCAAAGCGAAAACGCAACGACATCTTGGTTCTGTCCGGCCACCGTAGTGCTTCGAATGGGAGGGGGTGGAGTGAGCTGTTGGTTGCAACTCCACATTGCTTCTTTAAATACTGTGTTGTCAAAGTTGACAAGCACTTTTTAATACTCTTTATTGGTTAGATATTTGCAAAACCCAGTGACAAGAATAAAGAGTCACTTATAATAATGATTTATGGCAAAAAATAAATCTCTAAATATGGAGATACAAGGCTTCCGAAGGACAGCATCGATACAGCATTGATATGTGTGTCCCTCAATAATTGCACAAATAAACCCACACTGTAACATATGTATCCTCTGTCTTTATGGCATTTGACCTACAGATCTGGCTCTGGAGAAAGCTCTGTTTGGCTGTGTGTTAAAGCCGTTGAAGGTTCAGCTGCACCAGACGCTCGTCTCTCTGCACACTCTGGACGGCTCCTTACAGAGGATCACAGACAGCATGTTGGCCTGCCAGGAGGGGGCGCTAGAGCGTTTGGGTGTACGAGTGGGGGTCCTGGATATTCGAGGCATAGACCGAGCAAAGACAAAGCTCACACTAATGCAACGAAGCCATTCGCCTATTGATAAGGTGTTGCTTTTGCTGCAGGTGTGCAAGAGTGTGTACAAAGCCATGGGGACCCAACCTGGTGAGTACTAAAATAAAAATGAGGTCATTTATTTACCCTTTTGTCATTTCAAATCTGTTTGACTTTTCTTCTGCGGAACACAAAAGAAGACATTTTGAGAAATGTCTCACTGGTCGTGCAGCTTTAATTTTCTATGATAAGTTTCAAGTATAACTTTTTTTTGCAGATCAGCCAGTGGGGTCAGAGGACTTCCTTCCGGCATTGGCCTATGTCCTAGTGCAATCTAACATCCCACAACTACTGCTGGAGACGGAGTACATGATGGAGTTGCTTGATGCATCATGGCTGACAGGAGAAGGTACGAGAAAAAACAACATCTAAAAACCAAAAAGAACAGGCTGTGCCTACCTAGGAAACATTTTAGACCTTAAAAGCATGTTTCTGTTGTAAAGGCTGTTCCAGACGTAGGCAGCAAAATTATTATAAAAATTGTGGATGTAAACGGATTATACTTTTTTTTGTGTTGACAAATATAACACTCAGAATGTGTTTATATTTATAATAATGTATAATGTTCTTGTTGTCATTTATTTGTCATAGGTGGATATTATTTGACAAGTGTGTATGCCAGCCTGTACCTGATCCAGAGCAAGCCTGGGACCACGCCCACCTGTAGTCTAACCAGTGAGACTCAAGAAAGCTTGCGTGAGTGGAGCAGGAGGCGGGGCCAAGAGGCCAAAACCCAGAAAGACAATCAGCAGAAACAGGTTTTTTATCTAATATTTTTCTTTACAACAGGCTGTTTGATTATCAGTAAAAAAAACACTCACCCAAAAATAACCAATGATTTGAATTTAAGTCACTTTCTGTTGTACTTTAGTTGTATGAAAAGGAAGCTCGGACATTCTGTTGATTATCTCGTCTTCCATTAAAACAGAAAAGAAAAAAACATACAGGTTTCTTATAACACGTTTAGTTTGGGTTAGATTGAGAGGGGGTGAAACATGTTAGGCTATGAAGTTATTACATTACCCACACGGCCTTGGTTACATCAGCAGAAAAGTCATTTCAGAGGCGAAGAACATTATTAGAGTTTGATGAAAAATTCAAAACATTCATTTTCTTTATAATCATGTGTAGTTTTTAAAAGTGTGTACTTCCTGTGTCACACATTTAAACATGTTGTGTTTTTCTTGGCCTCTTGTGTGAGTGTAGAGGTTCGTACGTGTGTTATTTCAGGACGACAGTCGTAGTGCAATGCGAACACTTCTCTGGAAGGCGGGGGAAAATGTAGACGCTTTAGCCCAAATTTGCGCAGGGCTCTTTGGTGTGAAGGAGCCCCAGCACTACTGTCTGTTCTGGAGGAATGAAGGGGAAATGCGCACTCTACCTGCCAATTTTCAGCCTCATGAACTGGGCATGCATGAGGGGGTTTCTCTGTCCTATCTCCGCTCCGATCACGACTTCAGCAAGATGCGCAGACTGACCAGAGGGGGTGCTGTGGATCTGGGGGAGTCGGTGTGTGAGGAGTAAGGAATTCTGATGTTTTATGCTATGGGGATTATGGATGTTATATAATTATTTTTTATGTGTGTGTGGTTTGTGTAGGCAGGAAGTACAACAGCAGTGTAAATGAATCAAACTTACAGGTGATCCAAGGGTGAGATGGTAACAATGCAAAAAGCAATATCTGCTAAAGAGACTTGCTGTGGAAAGTCCAGTAATCTGAGTTTCAATTGTTGCTTATTGATTGGCTTGTCAGAAGTGTTTATTGCCAAAAACAATACCAAATGTATGTATGTACGCATCTGACATGTTGTATGTGTGATGGACTGAGTATGTTGTGTTTTATAGTAACATTAAGGGAATAGACACACGTTGTTACAAAAGTGTGTGCTTTTATTTTTGCTTGGGACACAAAAAGTACATTAAAAATGGATATGTTCTTACCATATAATAACATTTATACTGCCTAAGGGTTGTCAAGCTCTAAAAAAGGCAAGACACCAAATTGCACTGATTCACTATGCTTGACAGCCTGTTTTTTAAAAACTGTCATTGATAGCTGTGAAATGATTCTTAACAGTGTCTTTTGTTATCTTCCATGGGAAACTACAGCAATTTTTTGGAACTACATTATAGAGTAAATAATGCAAGAATGTTCATTTCCGGTCCATAACATATACTATACAGTACATAAATATGTGAACACAAATGCTTCTTGCTCCAAAATGTGTCACAATAAAATTTTGTAGAGCCAGAATTTAAAATTCTAAAATATTTCCACAATTTTTTATCAACCTTTCCCTCATTCTTACAATTCGTGGCTACTAAAGTATTACTTGAACTTTAGTAGATGAGCTGAACATTGACTTGGATTTTTACATTCCAGAATAATCTGAGTAGTTTATTAATTTATTTCTTTATTTTTGTTTATTCTATAAAGAGGGATGTAGTGATTAACTTTATAATTATGTGAATATTCCATGTAAATAGACTCAGAAGAACACATAATAAATGCTATATTGTGTCGCAATATACAAATTTCACCTTGGTGAGCAGATAAACACGCAGAGCTTGACTTAAAATGCCATCGTGAAGATAATTCCAATGCTGTTGAGCAAGTAAAGTTCAGAAATGGAACAACAGTGGAGGTTTTCTGCTTTCAATGGCCACAAAGTATGAAAATGATTTTTTTAAAGACAGATTCTAATTATAGATTATAGTTCTGAGCCAGGGTCATTTTTAGAAAATGGGGAAATGTGTTCCTAAACAGTTCAGTAAAATGATATCATTTTAAAATGTAGATACTGAATTAGAAAAAACATAAACAAAATCAGCCATAAAAAGGCTGAAACTATTTCAAGATTTAAGGATAATATTTTTGATTAAAATGATCATTTTTAAAAATACAGTCAAAAATATGATGTAAAAATTATTAATCCATTATTTTAAAAGGAATGTTAATGACAAAATCCTTAAGGTAAATGTTTTTAAGTAAAAATGCACAGTGAATTGATTATATTTTAACTTAATGTTTAAATTAACTTGACGTTAAACAAAATATACATTAAAAGTTTCTTTACCTGTGATTGTCATTAAGCCATAAAGACACAAATATCACTATTTTCTGAGAAAGACCTACCACATGACTGTTCCATCAAATGTTAGTTTTCTTATTTTACCTTGAATGTGACATTGTAACATTTTCTTTTACAATATATTCTAGAACTATGAATGTAATGCTTTCTGTAATGGTTTCTGATTTAGAAATGATTTTTAATATTGGCGCTTTCATTGTTAGATCTGTTAACTCTTGACCTCTGCATGCATTTGTTTGTGATGCGGTTCATTGTAATGCATGAATGAACAGTGCGCTTCATATAACATCATGCATACTCTGCTTTTATGAACGTTGACTGCTTAAAGAATGGTGCTGTACTGTTGTTCACTAACATACAATATTAAACTCCAATGTTAATGCTGACTGCTAATATTTGTGTTTAACACTCTCACTGGTGTGTGAACATTGGTAACAGTTTGATAATCAAAGTAAATGATGTGTGCTTGTAGTCCACTAGATGGCAGCAAGTGAGTAATCATTTCTAATGTAGTTTGGAAATATTTGAATGGTTTTGTGTTTTATAGGAGTAAATTGTATTTTGCATAAAAAAGAGAAATGACAGTATTGTACAGATGCAGTGAGAATTTTTGATTATATTTTTAGTCATCATTCATTACCGAAATTCATTACATGAATTTAATGCAGTTTAAATGGAGTTTAGGTGTGTTTAACTAATATGTACTTGCATAAGATAAAATGTGTTGCATACAATGTACCTATTGTGAACATGTGCTGTTACATTGTACTTACATTTAAAGTATCTACAACTTATCGCTAACCCTTAACCCTAGAACAACGCACAATAAGTACAATGTAACAAATGCTTTTTCCCTACGTAAGTACATAAGAAAATTCGTTTTTTACTTAATATCCTCAAATTAATCACTTGAATATGTTCAAAAGTGTTATAAAATGTTATTTAACTTTTTTCGCATTAAATCATTAAATTTCTCTAATTAATCTGTTCCGTTTCATTTTGCTGTTTTGCCAATAGGACTAGTTAATAAAACACTAAACTAAAATCTTTTAAAATCTAAAATGTAAAGTCTTTAATAATTTCAATTTGTACAATAGTGTGTGGAATGGCACAGTTAACTAGGATATGTGTATGTCAGTGTTTTTGCCAACTTTATGAGAATGTAATGCGCCCAAGAGTAGCAAACCCCTGTTAAACCCTTAGAAAATAAAAAGTTCATATACGGGCTGGATTATGTCTTAAAATTATATGAATGATCTAAAACTGTCCAAAGGTCCATTTTAGGGGTTGTAATTAAAATTACTATGTATTAATACTAAACATGAATGGGACATGCATATGGAAAGATTCCTGCCGATTCCCTCATCGTAATGCAACTCCCAGTTTGTCCAGCACTTTCAGGCCCTTCTCCTCATACTCTGCGCGTGACACCCAGAAACTCTCCTTATCTTTCATGATGTTGGCCAGCACAGCACCACCCATGAACACCATGTGTTTACGCTGTGGAGGGTCTTCAATGCGCATTTTAAATTTCTGCAGAAGAAATAACATTAAAAGTAATTGGTATGTTTTAGATATTTACTAAGGAATGTAACCTCAGTTAACTTGTCTGCCTTAAAGAATGCATATTGTCAGAGTTTGCCTAAGCATCCTTTTACCGGTGTTGCATTTTATCTGGAGAACTGAAAGGAGACCAATGATGCTTTCAATTCCTCACCCACAGCACGTACTGAATCAACAGTGTTGTTGTTTTCTAGGTGGCCTGGTTCCACATAGGGTTTTAATACAATATTTCTGTTTATGTTAATGTTAAGTGGTGAAGGTGTAAAGTGGTATATTAGCATTAAGCTTACAGAGAGTTTCTCTGTGTCCCCCTTCAGAACCCTCTCTAGGTAAAGCTGCTTGATCTCACGCTCCAAACGGGATGGAAGTCCCGGGTACATGGTGGTGCCTCCAGACAGAACAATGTGTTTGTAAAGGTCCGCCCTTCAAATGGACAGAAAGACATGATGCTTATAACCCCGTGTTACAGTAATGGGCCAAGTATACTACATTTTAAGGTGGTTGTACAAGTGTTTAGGCCAAGTTTGTGCAAACACGACTAATGCGTGTTGCCCACAAATTTAAAAACCCCAAATTTAAAACGAACACTTTACTAGTACGATGCATATTCATTTTAGTCGGGAATTAGAGGGTTTCATTTCTTTGATATGCCACAGATGCTTATGTTGTATTTAATTTTACAGTATTTTATGTCTATAGGTTGTTAAATAAAATCTAATTTCTATAATACATATAATTTCTGCCGAAGAACAACTTTTCTATAGAATTTTGCTCAACAGGAAGCAGAACACCCTGCAGAATTAAGCATTAAACATCAACTTGACAATGACAGCTCTCAATTATTCTGACCTTATGTCAATATCTGCTGCTTGTATGGTGTTAAATAGAAGTTCAGCCACACCGACACCCTCCACGTTAATGAGATGAGGCTGAAAAAGGGCCTCTGGTGCTCCAAACCTTTCACCTCCGACCTTTATCATCCGCCCATCTGGTAACTGGTAACACAAAGAAATCTTCTATTTGATATAATTGCAAATCTCTTCACGTCATCATTTAAATATCTCTTTATAAGTGTCAGTAAGATTTAAAAATGTAACTAAGAGGAGCTCTTTTGCACCCTGAATTGTTCTTCAATTATATTCCAACACAAAACATTTTTGAAAACATGGCGTTCTTTAATTGATTTATGCGAATGCTATTTTTATTTCCACCAACCGTAAGTGTACTTTTAGACTGTCTCTTTAAAGTGCATTACTGTGTATGACTCCACCAGGACTGTGGTCTCATTGGCTAGTTTCTGTTCTTGATCGATGTTGTAGCCTACAAAGCACAACGTCTCCTTCATCATCCGCACGGTCTCAAAGTCCGCCGTGTGGTTGAAAGCGTAGCCCCTCAGAAGCAACAGCTAGATAAAGAAATGTTTTGGGAAAAATGAATTTCATAACCTCATCACTCATGAAATTGATCCTCCTCCAGATTTAAATAAATTCAGTTGAATTCGGCTTGTCTCCAAACTGAGTTTAGCTGTAGACAATATCAAACTGCTTTTCTCAACATTAGGCAGTTCTCATTAATATGGAACCTTGATGAGATACCTTGATAAGATAACGTGTGATGTCACGTCCTGCGATGTCTAAACGGCGAGTAAGGTGTGGGAGAGAGAAGCCCTCATACACGGGACAAATATGAGTCACACCATCACCCGAATCAATCACCAGACCCGTTAACAAACCTGCCACAGGGAGATAGCACAGGTCAAATAATATTTTTACACCAGTCTATTGCTAAAAGCATCATTTACAGATGTTACCCTGAGCATACAGAGTCAGCACTGCCTGAATAGCCATATAGACACCATGGAACTTGTAGGTCTCAAACATGACCTCGGCAATCTTCTGGCGGTTCTTCAGTGGGTTCATAGGTGGTTCTGTCAGCAGCACCTTACAGTCAGGAGGGTCGATGTTAAGCCGCTGCGGGCCGAAGGTGTGGTCCCACAGGTGCAGCATGTCTTCCCAGCAGCGGACTATCCCGTTCTCCATGGGATACGAGATCTCTAACATGGAGCGGCATTCACTCGCTTCATCCCCGACCATCAGATCCTTATAGTGAGATGGAAGAAGGAAAAAGTAGTAAAGCGAAAAGTAAAAAAAGTGTTTTGTATTACACATTGAACTCACCTTGATCTCTTTATTTCCAACTTTTGCATCTGACCGAAGGATGGGTCGACCCACTAGGGCTGGGAAGATGTGGTCGGGAAAATTGGACCCCGCAAAACCACACTTGACAAACTGCAAACAATTTGGTAGACGTCTAATTAGAGGTCTTAAAAGAATCTGCTCACACTTCATGGATTTAATGTTAACATAAATAATTACACTTTATAATGTGAGTATTAATAGGGCAGATTAGCATGCATGATATTATATTTTATGTAGGCTACAGACAAGCATGCATACTTCATATTACATTATGTACAGATAATTATTATATATTAATATACATCTTTAAAATAAAAGAATGTTTTTTTAAATGTTTTGACAGAATGAAACAAAAGCACTTATTATATTGTTTTAGTTGTATTGTGCAGAGACTTCCACCGCTGTTTCTATGCTATTTAGTGTCATTTTGGACTGTTTGAGCTTCAATTAAGTGTATCAAGAACTTCCTTATTTGTAGCCAATAACCATTTATCTTTTTCCCTACGACCTTTTAAGGTGATGTGTGCATGGCTTTTTCGGCGTTCCTCTTAAAACATGTTCAAACACATTCAAGCAATTTAACACGCCCATGCATGAAGTGCACCTAGCAGTCATGCAGTGAACTTTAAAGTGCTGTAAATAAATATTTTTTCGAAGATGAGTGGTTTTTTTAGCTTACGTGTCAAAATCTTTAAAAGTTGTGTAAACTATATATACGAAGATGTTAAATAGTCGTATAGTGACCGTTATATAGCTCTAGTACAAAGTAGTAGAATTGAACATTTACATTAATAGTAAAATTGTAGGTTTTTAATATTATATGACATAACAGTGCAAAATATTGAACTTTGCAATTTTATTGCATATATATGGTATAAACATTAAATGTTGAAATACACGGCATGTCTTAAATCTTTATAGAAACACTGAAATGTCTTACCCCAGTGCCATTGTCACAAACGACCACTTTTCTTCCCCCACTGTCCATGATGTTTTTTT
Organism: Triplophysa rosa; assembly: GCF_024868665.1. NCBI lineage: Eukaryota > Metazoa > Chordata > Actinopteri > Cypriniformes > Nemacheilidae > Triplophysa > Triplophysa rosa. Next base: position 5,755,748 of record NC_079890.1, read on the forward strand.
CCGGTGAGACGCAGGTGACCAACCGCAGTTTCGTCAAAAAAGAAAGCCTTATAATGGCCAACTCATATGTGAACGCATTCAGTTTCGGACATATTCACATCCGTCGCAACGGCAGTATTTTGGTAAAGTCAGAAGTGAAAGGGGCAGGTTTACCTACAGAGGAACTCCGCCTATGTGCTTGTGTAGCCACAGCTCGAGGTTAAACAAAAAGACAAAATACCATCCTCCTTATATAGGCATCACTTCGTATAGGGTTTTCTCAGTGAGAGAAAATTACGCATGGTTTAAATAGTGACCATTTCTTTTCATTTCGGCTTTAAAAATGTGCTAGACAAAGAAACATCAAGCACCAGTCAAATATCATTTTTTAAGAAAAGTCTTACAATCATTACAAAAAAAATGTTAAGCGTATTTAATAATTTCTCAATTTTCTTGCAATTTAAGTTAGTCAAAATACCTTGTTTGCTTCAAAAATAATTGTATTTATTTTAAAATGGCAAACAACAGACCAATTAAACAAAACAATTCCGCTTTTCCCACAACTTCAGTGAGTATGGGCATGAAAACAAATGATAGACAGTCATTTAACAGTTTGACATCATTCTCAAAGTGTATAGGCACATAAACTCGATTTGCTGGTATGTAAAGAAATCTTTGCATAGGATAAATCGAAGATGGTGTCCTGCAGTGTTGCAAGTTAAAGCAGCATCGATTTACTATCCCATAACACCTCTAAATTGTCAGTTCATGTATGTTGTCAACATTCTTCTTTAAAAACAGTCAATAGACCCCAGTTCACACAAAATCGTACAGCAAGGAGTTTCTTCCATTTTCCATAACATGCAAGTTTTTCATTATAATTATGTGCATATGAACCAACTTAATATGATGTCTATAGTGCTATAAAGGCCTAGAGCTGGAATACAGCTCCCTCCATCAAGAGATGTCCTCATGTGAAATATGTCATTTCTGTGCCACCTGAGCATTGTTTTTCAAAAATCATGAATTGTTTTTTTAAACGAGAAAGCCAATAAACCTGAAAATATTTATTTGGCACATGCTTTTCAAGAGGTCCTTTGGAAGCCTGTTCAATTTCAAGTGCACAGTTCAGTCTTCAGCCCTAAAATTCCAGTCCTGCTTTGGTAGGGAACAAACAAACCATAAAGCATTAAAAAAGCATTTACTTCTGATAAAACTCTCTATACCTCTCCCTCAGAATGGCCAGAACCTAATCTACCTGTTTTGACAAATCAGAATATTTCTCTTTCAGAAAATCAAAGGAAAAATCCTCCTTGCTCACTCGTGTGGCCGGCCAATCCTTTAAGTGCATCTACTGTTAAAGCTTTCACATTCTGTAACTGTGTAGCAGTTCACTCTCCTCCATGTTCTCATCTCCAGGCGCCTTAAAAATTCTTTAGACAGTGTCTATAAATTCTTTGTCTTTTCGTTGGTTTTGCTAATTTGGAGGATGGTTAAAATGTTCTTCAGGACTCAAACTCGCTGTCGCTGCTCACTGATATGTCTGGCGTGGAGGCCCCGGTGCCCCTCGGCCCTGTACCCGAGCTGCAGTCGCTGTTGTCTGGGCTGCCCGGATGATGTGGAGAGGAACCCTGGAGGTGGGAGTTGTGCTCTGAGGAGGAACATTCTGGAGAGCTACCTGAGGGAAGGAGGGAGGAGTCCTGCTGCAGTCTGGGGAGGCAAACAGAGATACATTTGACTCTTTTGCTTAAGAATGTAAAAGTCCACTTTCATAAATATCTCTGTCATTTTTAAAAACAGCTGTAAACATTATTTTAATAAGTATCAGTTGATAGACCAGTGTTGTTAGATTTGGATGAAAAATGGCAAATGCATGAATGAAAAAACTCAAAAGCCAGACTGTCAGTCACTGCATTTACTGTCTTGCTGTGCAGAAAGTCATTATTTACATGTAGCACATAAAGTTCATTGTTAGCATTCGTTGTACAATGTTCGTTTGTGTACCTGTTTTTAGCAGATGCTGCTCTGTCCCGCTGCCTTCTGTTTTTGAACCAGTTGCCCACCTGAGTGGGCGTGAGGCCTGTAGCCTGAGCCAGATGCCGTTTTCTGGATGGGTTTGGATAGGGATCCTGCAGATACCATTCCCTCAGGAGACTGCGGGTTCTTTCCTGGAAAACGCACAATAGAAAACATGGTTTCTTAATCTAAAACCGTCAAGATTAGGCTTCATTTTTTTTTGCCAATTTGTCTTATTTGAGGCAAAACTTTCCAGCAGGTTTAGAAGACTTTCAAACACATTTTTTAAATGACCTAGGGTTTATCCTTCGCCAAACCAAATTCAGGATCTTGTTAAAGTAAACCGGTTAACACTATATACAGTAGGTTTACTGTTGGAAGAGTGCTTTAAAAAGATCCAGACTCCATCCTCTCAAGAGGGATAATAGCACCGTATCTTATTAAGCCACATTAAAAATAATCAGTTATCTGGGGCGGAGTCACAGTATTATTATATCCCTCTTTAGATCACAATATTTATAGATAGAGAGAAGCATATAAATGATAATATAATATAATGATAATATTTCTCTATTGATAAATATCTGAGGCCATGGGGTTTCGCTCCAGAAAGGTTCTGGACAACATGCATTCATTCTTTCAAATGTTCTAAATATTAGAATAATTTATGTAATCAAAGGCCTTGTTTAGTAACTCCCAAAAATCTTCATAAACAAATGCAATGTTATTAATAAAAGTTTTTATGCAGTATACCCAAAAATCGAACGTTTTTATAATAGGCATACTAGGGCTCAGGGTCAGATGAGTCTGGTCGTAGGGATGTCCCGATCCCCCTTTTTTGTCCCCCGATCCGAGTCATTTTATTTTGAATAGCCTATCTGTCGATTCGAGTCCCGATCCGAAACTTCCGTGTTTCCGTGCTGTACTCCAGCTATATTAAGGTTATTCAAATATCACTATTTAACAGTTCAGCATAGGCTACTCTAAATGATAGCCTAACATATTGTAGCGAACATAATGACAAAATTAGTATTTTCAACTAATTCAAATAGCAGGATTAGATTAAACATAAAATAGACCTCTTTATCAATGAAGTATAGTTTAAATGCTTTTATTGCAGCTGTACATGAGTTTGTCCTCATGAGACAGAATAACAGAGCTTCATTTGACACTGCCTCAAAACTAAGTTTTTATTTCACTTAGACCACATCTAGGGCTTCATAGCCCCTTCATCCACTGCAATTCTCATTAGAAAAAAAAACTACAACTGCAGATTCGAGGAATTGTTCCAAGAGCTTTAATCTGACGACCGGTGTCTGGAACATAGTAAATCTGAAAAGGTAGAAAGTCATCTGGGTTTAAATACCACAGGTGGTCGTCGGCTCAAGAAGCTTAAGGAACACAGTCTAAGAGAGCTGTCTCAATGTGGTGTGATAGCTCGTGCACGACATACAATGAACCACCAGCAGAATGCATTGATAGCACTCTGCATGCTATCATAGTTGAAAAAGCTTATTGCAGCGTTTGCATTGTTGCATCAGGAATGCGGTGTAATTAAGTCGTTATTTGTTTTTGCACTATGATAGTTTAAATACATTGGTGTCATTACCTGTTTCTATTTAGACTGACCCTGAAAATGAATGAGGCAAGCAGCCAATCAAGCAGATTTCTCTATTTCCTTTACATTAAATTAAATAAAAGTGGATATACTTTTCTCATTATCTTATATCTTTTGAGGCTTATGCTTTAAATTACTTTTCTACACAAATTTAACTTCTGCCTGCTTACATTTCTTTCCAATGTTTTTACTTCAAAGCCCAAAAGTGCAATTAAGACTGCTCAAAAAGGGTGCCAATGTGCATTTCACGAAGCTGGTTGGTTAAAAAATAAGATTCCCTCAGATAAATAAGACAAATATTAAATTCGATCAATTAGATTACTTATTATTGAATTCCAATCTGCCATGTGTTGCTTTAAAGTTTGGATTTGTGCTTCTGTATAGCTACTTTTCTCACCTTAAAGCAATGCGTCTTCTGCTCGCCATCCCAGATGGTTCGGGGAAGAGGAAACTTCTTACGGATGCGGTACTTCTCCACCGGGCCGAGTGGCCTTCCTCTAAGGCGCTCCGCCTCGCGGTAGTGTGCGTCCAGCCACAGGTCTTGCAGTTTGGCGTGGGACTCGCGCGTAAAACGGTGACTCTGCAGGATCTGGTAGAGAGCTTCAAAATTCCCTCCATGAAAAGCGACGAGTGCTCGGGCTCGCATCACCGACTCGTGGCGGTTAAGAAGTTCACCTGCCGAACCGGGAACTGCCGCGGGGAGCGACCATAGGAAGCGCCCCAAGCGCTCGATATCTCCTGTGTCCTCCAGATTCTCACACACAAGAGCGACCTGCTCAGGTGTGAACATCGGTAAAGGAAACATGGCTGGGGTTAGGCCTTCTTGTTCTAATGACAGGTAAACAGGTTTAGGTCAGCGCGTAAAGCTGCGCGTATTCTATCACCATTGCGCGCAATCGTCTCCAAATGTGGTCTAACTACCGCGCCTCTCCAGGCAGAGCTCTTTTGTGTGGTTCAACTTCACACACTAACTGGTTCAATTTAACAAAGCGTTACAAAGCCGAAAATCAAATCAATCAAAGTGCTGATCCAACAGTTATGTAAAGCACGAATAGTCTTATTTCTCGGTAGGATATGGGTGAACCCAGGGAATACTTCAGTCTTCCAGGTGCGCAGTTCTAGTAAAGGAGGAGCAGCAGAAGTCAACTCTATTTATAGAGGGATTCAATTAGCATCTCTGTGCTTGTTTTGAGGGGGATTATACACCTCGGTCATTTGCCACTTTGCTGCGGGGGATGGGTTGCTTTTCATGGAGCCTAGTGACTGGATGATCAGATTGTTAGACTAAACTAAGGAAGACATTAACTGTCAGTTGTGTTGATGTTAATTAAAGTTAATTAACTAATACGTAAATTAAAAACATCTGTAAATAAAAAGCCTTTCAAGCTTTGTAATGATACAGGAAATTGAATTATAACATATATTGTTATAATTATTACCTTTTTTGCATCCAGAAAATGTATGATTAAAGCACATATCAAGCTTTTCTGTCCTTGAAATAATTATGTTTTCCAGCAGTTTTTTACACATACACACTTTCATACAGATAAGTCTGTGAAGTTCTAGAATTTAACATGTTCAATAGGCCTAGTTTGTGAACATCATTTACATTTTATTCCCTTTAGTGGAGTTGTTGATTAGACACTGTACGTGGGAAATGGGCTCATGTTGTCCTAAGGTAAATGGACCAAAGGCTGCTCATGCTGTTTGACTGCCTTTAATTGGGATTTTATGTCAGCTAGGCACTTAGGCCATTATCACATGCAAGTCAGAGGGGACATTTGAGATGCATGTTGTCTAAATCGCTTCAGAATCCACCACAATGCCGACTGACTAATACCCACGTAATTAATCTGGACATGGTTATACTGTATCCTCTGTGACCCTGGAGCCGGTCTGAGCGCCTGGGATGCTGAAAGCCACCTTGGGCAACCTTATTATAACAATATACGCTCTCTCGATTCAATCCCTGAGATGTCTGTGTAATCCGTTTCCAAGAAGACTATTTTACTATTAATCTGGTTACACATAAGCATCTGTCAACAAATTAGTTAAACAAACGAGTAACTTTATTATTAACATGTCTGACAGTAAAAAAAGAAAGAAAGAAAGAAATGTGTCTGACAGTAGCGATTAGATGTTTACTGGTTAAAATAACGGTTTAGGACCATCATATTTTCATCAGATTATTGAATGTATAATGGTTGCTATTCGTTTTTTGTGTGTTGTGTGTTTTTTCAGTGTTCTCTACATATTTTCAAGAATTGCTTGAGAACTTGAATGCATGTTCTTTAAGGACATTCGAAGTTCCTCAGACCCATACGACATCAGAGTGTAAAACTGTTTCTGGTTGTTATAGCAAGTTTCACTTTTTATATTCTGGAAAGGACAATTTATATGTTATAAATGGGGTTTCAGTATTTTACAAAGCGACAGATTTTGTCTAACTGATGGGACTGTTATAGACTGCATACGGAGGCCTTAAATGTTCTCTAAGGGCAAAGAATGTTAAATCTTTATACAGTCTGTTCAATAAAGGTTGCCGTCAGGTGAAGGTTGAGGTTTAGACTGAGGTTTAATGGGGTTTAATCTGAGGACTAAATGATTTGTCTAGTTTTTATTGATCCATCAGTGGCAGGAGGATTTATAAGTGTTTATTGACATTGACCCAAAATGCCTATTAGTGTTACTTCTGTTGTTTATATACTAACCTGCATATACATTTTACAATACTTAATGGATGTAGTCTTTTAAAATAATGAATACTAAATCACCATAATGTAAGATATTTAAAAGGATAGTTCCCTTTAGAAATTCAGCATTTATTCACTCTCACGTTGTTCAAAACCTGTATATGCCTTTTTCTTCTGTGCAACACAAACAAAGATATTTCGAGAATTGTCGCCGTAGTTTTGTGTCCATACTACGGAATTCATCATTGAAGGCCGATGTTGTTTGGTTACCAGCGTTCTTCAAAATATCTATTTCTTTGTGTTCCGCAGAAGAAAGTAATTTAGGTTTGGAATATCACGAGGGTGAGGAAATGATGATAGAATTTTCATTTTTTAGGTGAACTATCCCTTTAAGTAAAACATAAAACAGAAGAGTATAGTTAAGCATCATTGCATTGATATACTAATACAGTAGAACTGTTGAGTTGTAATATAATATAGGCTCTAAAAATAGAGTTCGCAAACAGACAAAATACTTTTTTAGACAAAGACACAAGCGTGTGTCAGAAGGAGAGAAATGAGCTCAGCAAAGATCATTTTCTTTATTAATCTGATTCTCAGACACTTCTCTGTCAACATACGCACACACACAAATGGCACAAAACACAGGTCCAGTCCATATTAACACTTTGAGAACAGACTGACTCCAAATCTGCTTAACCCTTCTCAAGCTCTACAAGAGGATGAATCATAAAATGAGGATAGGATGAGGAGTGTGTATGTGTGCAGCACTGTTTTATTGACAAATGTATCCATTTATTCTGCCAGTGAATCCAGTTTGATGAGATCAAAGTAGGATCACTTTCTAGAACAACATCATTTTAACATGTGCTTTGACATTAAAATGTGACCTTTGGAACTTTTGAAACATCTGTAATGGATAAAAAAATGTATGTAATTGGCTCTCCTATCTGGCAATGTTGTACTGTTTTTCAAAACACTGTGAGTGTTAATTTGACCTTTTTTAACACTGGCGATTTTGCTGTGTTCTATTAAATAAAAACTCACCAGACAAAACAGATTTCAGTTTGCGTGAGCAGATTAAAAAGTTACAGAATAAATGAAATGATAATTGTATGCACATATGCTTATTAACTGTACAACGTGTGATGGTACGTTGCTTATATAAACACAGCTTCAGTTATGATCCGATAAGTCGAGTTTAAATATGAAGTGTCTCTTCACATTATTTCCAGTTCTTGCCATGGAACCCCACTTGGCATAATTAATTAGGCTTAAATTCAGCTCCTTCTGCTTAAATGAGCTGTTAACATAGCCTACAGGCAAAAGCAGTGGGGGGGGGGGGGGGGGGGGGGGGGGGGGGGGGGGGGGGGGATGATGGGAGGGGGTTTGGATGGTGTATTACCATGGGCCTATAAATCCACACAAAAACAGTTAACAAGTAAATGGGTGGAGAACTAATTAGTGTTATCTCCTTATCACGGAGCATTCTCATTTACTCCAGACAAGGGGGATACACAATCGCAAAAAATGTGGGTGCTCTTACTGAAAGACACGCACACAAAACACACACTAATACTCTTTTGCAAACAGGTAATTACAAACTTGTTTGCAAATCAATGCAACGCTGTTGCAGTATCCCCCGACCCCCTTCCAAGAACACGTGGGTGACAATCGCAAAATAAACGACTGCTCCACTTCCTCCTCTGTTGTTGTGGAATGGATGAAAAAAGATAAACTGTTTTGCAATCAGTAGGAAGAGTACACATACACACACAAAAACACACTGCTGAGCTGTTAGGAAAATGTCACAGGTAGAAAAGTGAACAATGTAACAATTTGTTAAATGTTCCATTGCGGATGTTAATGTGGGTTTTGTAAATTAAAGATGTTCATGAACATTTGAATGTTTTACATTTTTGTATTGTGAAGGGTCATAATATAGCTACTATGCTGCAATAATGTTGTATTTGTTAATATAAGTTCATGCATATTTAACATAAAGTAACAATAAACACATTAAGCATCTTAGTTCATGTTAAACTCCGCAGTGTTTACTAAAAGCACTTTTGACTACTTGAAATAAATTATGCCTGTAGTGTTTAATAATTAAGTGGCATATCAACAATTTTCTAGTAGTTTCTGTTTATTTATTTATTATAAACGTGGAGTTATATATCTAAACAGGGGTCTTTGTTGTATGTTAATTTTGTTTTAAATTTTTTGAGGGGTTAAGGAGTTTTTCTTGTAACTGTTATTTTTTTGTGTTATTTGTGGACGTTTAACAAAAAAAGCTGTACAAAATCTATGTAAGTAAAATTTACTTAAAAAAACTGTGTGCAAAACTTGCACAAATAAACACAAAACAATTAAGTAAATCCTACTAGTTGTTTTTACAGTAAACCTTAAAACCTGCGGAAAGCCTCTACTAGTTGAAAACATCAATGAGTACCTCAGTAAAAATGTTATGAAGTTAGACGTTGTCTGCTTTTTCTTACAGTGTGTTGTGTCACATTAGTGTGCCAGACACACGTCTAGCCAGTAAACAAGCAAACAGACAAAGATTCACTCCAGCTATTTTCTGCAAATGTAAAGGCTTAGATTAGCTCTCACTAGTTCATTTGGTTAGTAAGCTGATTCATCTGGTAGTGACTAAAGCCCATTGCACATTGAGTCCGAAATTTGCGTCCGAAATTTTCGCACGTTAAAAAATAAATACGACCTCACGTTGTGTCAATCACATTTACAGACTGCCTCCAATATTTTCGTCCGTCATAAAAAAATTCGGACCGGGTTCGATTTTCTGCGTTTTTCGCATCCGTCAAGCATTTTGAGTGGCCTTTTTTAACAATTCAGAGACACCGTGCAAACGAGAGGCAAATACGAAAAAAACGCATACGAAAATTTCGGACTGTATGTGCAAAGACCTTAAGAGTACGTAATGTGTTCAGAATGATTGGATGGGCATTTAACATAATAATTGCAAGTATCAAATACTGTGTGCATAACTCTTTCCGTACGTCTGTTTCTCTGATTGTGGTCTGTGACCATAACATCACCATGTTCACAATTTGAAAATACTGAATGCTCACAAAGAAAATACTGATTTTTGAGTCTCTACACTCTACACAAAAGTGCTGTGTTGTTTTTGACCCATGCAGGGTAAATATTGAACAGAGCACACTGGTGCAATGTTAGAAGTTTCCTGTAGAATTTACAGTAACTTACTAGCAGCAGTTTGCCAGTAACTTACTGTAAATTATACTTACAGTAAAAATACTGTATTAATATTTACAGTAATAATTACTTGCTGTAAATGTATTTACAGTACATTATTTTTTTACTGTAAAACGTAATAAAAAATATTGTAAAACTGTACACAATTTAAATTACTGTATTTACTGTAACATGTTTCCGTAAATAAAAATAAACAATGACAAAAAGTCACGTTTTAAAACTGTATTGCTCAATTGCAACAGTTCTTTCCACAAACTTTATTCTCTGTTTTTCAAACTTGCAGAAACATTTATACATAACACTTTCGTCAAGAGTATTTTAAATAAATTCATGAACAATTTTAGTCATAAGAACAATCTTCAAAACTTACAAATTCAAAAAACTCCTAAGTAGAATGTACGTATTTGCTTAAACTAGCAACCATTCTCTCAAAACTGCTCTCAAACCTGCAGTCACATTTGTACACAAACACAAGAGAGATTTAAAATCAATTCATGAACAAATTCAGTCATAAGATCAATCTTCAAAACTTACAAATTCAAAAACTCCTGAGTGAAATGCATTTGCTTAATGTACTGTTTTGTGCAAACCTGCAGTCACAGTTATACACAATAGTGTCATATGGCTGAATTTGTTCATGAATTGTTCATAGATTGATCTTATTACAGTATGTTTAATCAATCAAACAATCAAAGAACACTTACAAATTCAACAGACTCTCCTGGGTAGAATGCATTTGCTCTTAGTAGCTTAACTGTAACCCAGAAAATCTTTAATGAAGGAGGATACATGAGGGTTCAGGCCAGTGTTCTTCATTTGCACCATCTTCCCACTTCGTTTGCTGACTTGGAACTTAGAGGAGCACTTGCTGTTGTTGGGGTTGATCCTCACAACGAACCTTTACATAAAACAAAGAATTCATTAGATCTTTTTCCATGTAAATGTATTTTAAACATTAGTTAAGATATCAATTTTTTTTTTCATTGTTTGCTCACCCACAAAACTGGTTCATTTTCAGAACATAAATTCATTAATATTCTCTCTTCATTTTTATCTATCCAGGCAACCAAAGTCTTATGGCAGCAAATGCAAAAAGATGCAAAGAAGATATTTTAAAAAGTAATCTATATTTGAGAAGTTAAAAAAACGAATTGGTTCTCAAGCGCATTTGATATTCTGTTTATCATATTTGATGTGCTATGTATTTGGATGACCAGTGTTTGTATTCCAATAAAAGTCTAAAATAAAACTTATGGATAACATTATCTAATTAAACCTGGTTAATTATCCATGAGTATTCAGTGGTTACATTTATTATGGAAATGACAGTGGAAGTCTAATCAAGTGGTGTTGGTTGGTGGGCATTGAAAATGAAATTGCCATCATCTTGTAGCTTGATTCATTGATCTCATCTGGATTGTGTGCTGTTGTTCCTGAAAGACCATTATACGGTTATGGAGTCTAATTGCATTTTCATGTCTAAAAAGATCTGTGGAAACCACATGCAAATAATAACTTTAAAAAACGTACGATTTTTTTACCGTCTCGAATGTGCCATTTTAGATGTTCACAAAGGATGGCATGTTTAGTCGACACGAATGTACAGCCTTCAACATGGCATCTAGAATTGAGATCATGTTGTTCAGATCTGTTTGTTATTTTTGCGGGCTTTCTATGTTTGCGGTACATGTGCGACTGAAGTGCAGAATGTCGAGGATAATCATCAGCCTAAGCACTCTCATTCGATGGTGCGTTTTGCTACATCATCGCCAGGCAGGTAAAACTGCAGAGCCGATCTCCTCTCCAGGGGCCCCCCCACGGCGAGGGATCCGCACTGCCAGCCATCAAACAACCCCCGGGAGGTCGATGAAGCAGAACGTACCCCTAGCCTCCCTGTCTCGGTCCCTGGGAGCCTGACAAGAGCTTCCCAAACCGTCACGGTGACTACGGGATACGGTCCGTCTCGGCTACGCGATCCAACTCCCCAGACGCCCGCCCAAGTTTCGGGGCATTCTCTCAACCTCGGCAGAGGCAAGGATGCTCCCGTTCTTGGGGCCGAGGTCGCCACCCCTCTGGTGAGGAAGCGATCATGCTCGCCCCTCTAGCCGAGATGTTCAACGGGTTTTACAGCCCGTACTTCATCGTCCCCAAAAAAGCGGGGATCGCTAGATCTGCGTACCCTGAACAGGCACCTACTCAAGCTGCCGTTCAGGATGCTCACGCAGAAGCGCATCCTGGCATCTATCAGATGTCAAGATGGATTCATGGCAATCGACCTGAAGTACGCTTACTCTCATGTCTCAATTCTCCCTCATCACCGCCCGTTCCTACGGTTCGCTTTCGAGGGTCAGGCATATTAGTACAGAGTCCTCCCTTTTGGTCTGTCCCTGTCCCCACGAGTCTTCACGAAGATTGTGGAAGCCTCCCCTCAGGGAGAGAGGTGTGCGGGTACTAAACTATCTCGACGACTGGCTCATTTGACACACTCGCGAGTGCTTCGGCACCTAGATCGGTTGGGACCACAGGTCAGCTGAGAAAAGAGCAAACTCTCCTCTGTGCAGAGCATCCTCTTTTTTGGTATGGAACTCAACTCTGTCTCCATTACAGCACGACTGACTCAGAAAGCACTCAGTCAGTATTGAACTGCCTGGAATATTTCAAGCAGCCAGGTGTCCCCCTGAAATTCAGAGGCTCCTGGGCACATGGCATCCTCGGCAGTGGTGATACCCCTCGGGTTGATGCACATGAGACTGCTCCAACACTGGCTACAGAGTCGAGTTCCCTGGAGAGCGTGGCACACGGGCAGCAGGCGGATGGTGATTACGCCTCTCTGCCGACGCACCCTAACCCCTGGTCTTCAATGACCTTTCTACGGATGGGGGTCCCTCTCAGGCAGGTCATGAGGTGCGTCGTGGTGATGACAGACGCCTCCCTGCAGGGTTGGGGTGCCATATGCAACAGACACGCAGTGTCGGGGCGATGGACGGGCCCCCGCCTGCGCAGGCATATCAACTGCCTAGAGTTATTGGATGTGCTACTTGCACTGAAGGGGCTACAACCTCTCGTGCAGGCCAAGCACGTGCTGGTCCGGCGGACAGCACAACTGCCATAGCGTATATCAACCGCCAGGGTGGCGTTCGCTCACGGCAGCTAACACGACTTGCCCGACGCCTCCTCCTGTGGAGTCCGCAGGTGAGCAGATCCCTGCGAGCCACACATCCTAGGCGACCTGAACCAGACAGCCGATGCGCTCTCTCATCAGTTGACGCCTCGCGGAGAGTGGCGACTCCACCCCCGCGCAGTCCACCTCATTGGGTACAGTTCGGGTGGGCTCAGGTAGACCTGTTTGCCTCCCTGGACACCACCGATTCCCCTGACGAAGGACCTGCTTTCCCAAGGGAAGGGCACGTTATGGCATCCCAGGCCAGACCTCTGGAATCTCCATGTCTGGCCCCTGGATGAAATGAGGAGATTCTGATTGGCCTACCCCCTGCGGCGGTTAGGACCATCACTCAGGCTAGGGCCCTGGCCACTAGGCGGCTATACGCCTGTAAGTGGTGCCTCTTCTCATCCTGGTGCTCTTCTCTGCGGAGTTGCTCGATTGGGAATGTTCTGTCCTTCCAGAGACTCGAGAGTAATCTCTCCCCTTCCACACTGAACGTGTATTTAGCCGCTATTGCCACTCATCACGACCCAGTTGCTGGTAAGTCTCTAGGACAGCACAACCTGATCAATTGGTTCCTAAGGGGTGCGGGAAGGCACTGCCTCACCCGCGCTCCGTACCCTCTTGCGACCTTGATGCGGTCCTGGAGCCCCTCGGAGATGCCACTCTTTCTCACCTCATGATGAAGACGGCTCTCCGGATGGCGCTCAAGAGGGTAGCGGACGTAAAAGCATTCTCCGTGTCCACAGTTTGCCTAGAACTCGGGCCCGGTGATTCTCACGCTATCCTGAGACCCCGGCCCGGCTACGTGCCCAAAGTTCCCACCACTCCCCCTACACCAGGTGGTGAACTTCAGGCGCTCCCCACCGGGGAGGAAGACTCAACCCCATCCGTGTTGTGTCCAGAACGCGCATTTCGCCTCTGCTTGGACTGCACGCAGAGCCACAGGAGCTCTGAGCAGCTCTTTGTCTGTTTTGGAGATCAGCAGGGAGGGCTGTCTCAAACAGAGATTGGTGCACTGAATCATGGACGCCATCACTATGGCGTACCTGTCCTAAGATCACCTGCGCCCACTGGGTGAGAGTTCTCTCCACACGGAGTACAGCCTCCTCGTGGGCACTGGCTCGAGGCGCCTCTCTGGCAGACATCTGCAGAGCTGCGGCTTGGGCTACACCCATCACCTTCGCGAGGTCCTACAGCCTCCGCGTAAAACCGGTATCAGCTCGAGTCTTGCAGGCATCAGGCAAGACTGGCGGCCGGTAGGGTGTACGCCTATGACAGTACCCCCCCTTTCTCCTAAGGGGGTCAGCGTACTAACTAGCCTCCCTTCTTCCCCCACTGGGTGAAGAACAGGCACTCCATCTACCACTAAGCAAGCACCTCCTGCGGGCAGGCTGGGCAGAGCAGCCCTGCCCCTTAGGCCGGGTACCAACTGAGTTATCCACAACATAGCTCTAACCGGACCTAGTGCTACCGGACGTTGTAACCCCCCAGCAGGGCGGTTTATCTTCATGATTGGTTACCACCTTGGTAACCCATGACCTTCCCTAGGTGGACCTCCACCTTGCGGTTTACTCCTTCAGTCCGCACATTCTTCCCATGAGTTCTCCCCCATTGGTGAGACCATGTTGGTATCTCCACTAAACTCCGCCCTCCGGTAGGAAGTGGTCTCTGTAGCGCATCCCCCGCTTGAGGAAGTAGAGCTTACCCAGTGGCCTTATGGTACCAGGCGGCTTCTCGCTGTTAGAGAAACAAGGCGCCGCCTGTGACGCCGAAGGCAGGGGCCTTCCCACCTTTCAAGTAAAGCTCTGAGACCCCATACCTACCCACTGGTAGGTTACAATTTCGCGGTAGCGGTCACGGCTGACACGCCCAGGCCAGTCACCATCGCTTCGCTAGAGATTGTGACAAGGCACAGTGTTGTGGCATTTTCCATAGGAACCCCATCTGTCGGCTCGACACAACGTCGAGAGACCGACAGAAAGGGAACGTCTTGGTTACGGATGTAACCTCAGTTCCCTGATGGACCGAACGAGACGTTGTGTCCTTCTTGCCACAACACGTGCTGCCCACTGCAGCAGTCGTAAGAGGTCTCAGGCTCCTCAGAACTAAGGTGAATGAATGAGGCACGCCGTCTCCCTTTTATACCCGGATATCCGGGGGTCCGGCATGCAAATTTCATTCGGCAATTTTCATTGGCCTTTTCTAAGAAGTCGGAAGCGATTGGTTCTCAGGGACGAACCCCATCTGTCGGGTCAACACAACATCTCGTTCCCTCGATCAGGGAACTGAGGTTACATCCGTAACCAAGACGTTCCCTTTCGAGAGAGGTCTCTCTACATTGCGTGAAACGCTAGGGGAATCCCCTTCTCCAACCTTTACTGAATCCTTATTGAATAACGCCAGCGAAAATAAAATGTAACTGGCCAATGCCGGTCAAGACGGCGCTTAGGGGCGTGAGCCACCCCTATATAACTCGCCGTCTGGACCGCATTTCTCAGTATCTTTCTCCTTCACTCACCTTTTGCATGCTGTTGAGGATACGCTTCAGAGAAGAGGACTTCATCGGATCCTTCTGCTCGTGTGTTCCGGTATGCCGATATGCAATTTATGTTCGGGGCCCATCGACCCGCAGGACACGCACTCACACTGCGTGCTCTGCCTGGGTCTGGCCCATGCAGAGGGGGCTCTCTCTGAGTCTAACTGCCCGCACTGCGAAGACCTTTCGGTGCGGATGCTTAAGGCTCGGAGAGTCACCGCCCTCAGAGATTTTGTTAGGCAGCGTCCCGCCGCCGCCAGCAAGTCGCTGGCGGGACCGCCGCCCCTCCCCCCCAGGGGAGATAAAGAGCTGGACCGCCGTCATCGCTCTCGGCCCCCCGGGTCACCAGTGTTTTTCGTGGATGAGAGCCTCCGTCCCGCTGATGAAGCTACGGAGATGATCCGGTTTGGCGCTTCGGGAGATGAAGACGAGCTCATGTCGCTGGCAGCTTCGGACAGGGATCTGTCGGGGTCAGAGGAGCTAGCGACGTCGGAGAAGGAGCGGGCGGAGTGGGATGCCCCTCCCGCTGTTCACGAAGAGCTCATCCGTGTTCTCACCAGGGCCGTACAAGACCTTGGCCTCGAGTGGAACTCCCCCGACGAGCCAGCGAGGAGTAAGCTGGACACGTGGTTTCTTCAGCCGGGCCGCCGCACCGCCGCCCAGAAGAAACGCACGCCTTTTTTCCCAGATGTCCACAAGGAGGTAGTGAAAGCGCGGTCTGCGCCCCAGTTGGCGCGCACCCACGCCTCAGGATCGGCCATTTTCTCCCTGGTGGATGGTGCGGAAGCCCGCGTCTATGCACGCATTCTCGCCATCGAGCAGGCGATTGCGGTGCACCTGGGTCCGTCTTCGTCATCGCTGCGATCCGAGGTGGTGCTGCCATCTAAACTGTGCCGGATGACCGCCCACATAGCAGAGAAGGCGTATGCCGCCTCTGGGGAGGCTGCCTCTGCGCTACACATCATGGCGGTCCTCCAGGTTTTCCAGGCTCAGCTGCTGCGTTCTCTGGGCGGGGAAGAACCAACCTGGACGGCGTTAAGGACCTTGCCACGGATTTCGCGCTCATGGCCACTAAGCGCACAGCCCAAGCCATCGGCCGCACCATGGGCTTCATGGTTGCGCTCTGCCGTCACCTGTGGCTGACGCTCACGGAGCTCAAGGAGGCGGACAAGAGAGCCCTCCTGAACGCTCCGCTGTCTCCCTCTGGTCTATTCGGGGACGCCGTGGATGCCGTCATCCAGCGTTTCACGGAGGACCAGAAGCGCTCACGCGCTATGAGCCAGGTACTCCCCAGACGCCCCGCCCAGCTGTCTTCGCGTCACTGATCCTCATCTGCGCGCTCGGCGCAGAGACCGGTGAAGCAGCCTATGCTCGCGGCCCCCTCCGCCGCCGCAGCTCCCTCACTGGCGGTTCGCCCCAAACAGTGGCGAGACATGCCCAGGAAGCGCCACGGCCCGGGGAAGGATGGTTGCCCAAGGGGAGGTTCGGCGTCGGGGCCGAAGCCGAGTTCCTGACGAGTTCGCTGGGAGGAGGAACGTGCTCGACGGGGGACCTCCCGCGAAGAGTCCGAGGTTCTTGTCTGTCCCCCTAGCGGTTGCGGGCGACACAGAGAACGATTATGTTATGGATGTTGTTGTGTCAAATGTAATAAAAATGCACACATTTTCACAATCAGAGCATCTTCCTCCTCTGATGAACACAGAAAGCTCGCCGCCTCCATGCCGCGAGCTGCTGTTGTCTCATCCTGTGCCAAGCTGGTCGCACCCCCGGATTTACAGTGATGCACCAATCCCGCCTTATGTCCTGTCTCAGAGCACTCTCGGCGGAGCTCGGAGCGGCGGTTGTACGCCGCCCCTGAGTCCGCCGACGGCGGTCTCCCCCTCGCGCAGGATAACCTGGAGAGTGCAGAACGAGATGCTGCGTCCCTTGCAGGTTTGCAAGGAAGCATGGAAGTCCATCCCAGGTATCTCGCCCTGGGTGCTGAATATAGTAGAGAACGGCTACTCGCTCCAGTTTCGGCGCAGGCCGCCCCGCTTCAATGGCGTGGTCCTGTTCGTAGTCTCCCCACGGAATATATCGCTGTTGAGACAGGAGATCGACAGCCTCCTCGATCCACTAGTCCCCTCAAGCGAGAGAGCGGCTTCTACAGCCGCTATTTTGTCGTTCCAAAGAGAGATGGGGGCTTCCGGCCGATTCTAGACCTGAGACCCATCAATCGTGCGCTGTACAAATGCACTTTCAGAATGTTGACGATAAAACAGATCCTCGCGCAGACTCGGCCTGGGGACTGGTTTATTTCAGTGGATCTAAAAGATGCATACTTTCATGTTCAAATAGCCCCTCGCCACAGGCGCTTTCTGAGGTTTGCATTCAAGGGCACCGCGTACCAATTCATGGTGCTCCCCTTCGGGCTGGCGTTAACTCCGCGCACTTTTACAAAGATAGTGGATGCAGCTTTATCCCCTCTGAGAGCGAGCGGTATGCGCATTCTGAATTATTTGGACGATTGGCTAGTTTTAGCCCACTCGCAAGAGATGCTCGATGCCCATGTATGCAGGCTCCTTTTGCACATGAAAGCCTTGGGGCTGTGTGTAAACAGACAGAAGAGCGTGCTTCTCCCCAGCCGGTCGATCGTGTATTTGGGAGTGTGCTTAGACTCGATCACCATGCGTGCTCATCTGAGCCCAGAGCGCATTCAACGTATCAGGTCGACCTTGAGCCTTTTCAGTCTGGGACGTCCCTTCTCACTAAAAGTGTTTCAGAGGCTGCTGGGGCTGATGGCGTCAGCAACCGCAGTGTGCCACCTCTGTTTGTTGTTCATGCGTCCCCTGCAGCTCTGGCTGAGGTCCCGCGTGCCGAGAAATGCTTGGTTAGCGGGGCACGTGAGAGTCGCAGTAACACGCGGATGTCTAAACACCCTGAAGCCTTGGCGCAACCATGACATGTATCGCCGCGGCGTCCAGTTGGGTCCTATCACAGGGCAGAAAGTGGTTACGACGGACGCATCTCTGACAGGATGGGGAGCCCTGTGCGACAGCGCCCCGGCCTCGGGCTCCTGGTTGGAGTCAGAGAGACAGTGGCATATCAACCGCTTAGAGTTGAAAGCGGTTTTCTTGGCCCTCAAGTGCTTTCTCCCGCAGATCGAGTCGCAACATGTACTGATTCGTACGGACAACACGTCAGTAGTGTCATACATAAATCGACAGGGCAGTGTCCGTTCACGAGCCCTCTTCGAGCAGGCGGTGCAACTCCTCCTTTGGGCCGATCGTCACCTGCTCTCCATCAGGGCGATGCATGTGCCATGTCAGATGAACTGCGGAGCGGACATGCTGTCGAGGGACGGCCCCCGTCACGGGGAATGGAGGTTGAACCCTCAGTCAGTAAACTTGATCTGGGATCGGTTCGGAAAAGCAGATGTCGATCTTTTCGCGACGGAGAAGAATACGCATTGCCCTCTGTTCTTCTCCCTGTTGAGCTCCCCGCTGCGGGGGGATGTGCTCACAAGCCCGTGGCCGAGAGCCAGCCTCTATGCGTTTCCACCAGTGAAGATTTTACCGTTGGTGCTACGCAAAATCAGAACAGAGAAAGCTGCCGTGACGCTGTACGCCCCGAGATGGACAAATCAGCTGTGGTTATGTGCCTAAGTCGCTCTCAACACCGTTTAGAGTGCAAGTTATATCCCTGTCTGCTTTCTCCCCGGAGCCACCAGTCTCGCAGGATTACGATGAGCACGCGCTGTGCCCGGTGCGAGGTTTGAGGATTTACATTGAGCGGTCTGCCGCGTTCAGACAGTTTGACCAGCTGTTCGTTTGCTACGGTGGACCAGCTAAGGGACGTCCCGTTTCAAAGCAGCGGTTGTCTCATTGGATAACAGACGCGATAGCGCTGGCATACGCCAGTCAGGGCTTGGACTGCCCGATCGATCTTAGGGCTCACTCTACTAGAGCTGTGGCCTCTTCATGGGCTTAGTCGAGAGGGGTGTCTGCTCAGGACATTTGTGCAGCAGCGGGCTGGTCTTCGCAGAATACCTTCGCCAGATTTTACAGGCTGGATGTGTCCTCTCTAGCGGCACAAGTGCTGTCTGTTTCGGCACCACCCACAGCTGCCTGTAGCGACTAAACGGCTTAGCTATGCTGCGCTCAGCTAGGTCGTATAGGCGGTGGGGGAGGTGTAGCGTCTACGCCTATGAGCCGGTAGACGACGCTTTCTGCATAGCTTGGATCAGTACGTATTGCGACTTGAGACGGTGACAGTATTTGTTTTCGCCCCGTTCAATTCCACTCGTCGAGCTACTAGGTGTCCTTTTTCGACGGCGGGGGCAACCTGCCTCCGGCAGTTCTTATTAGCAGGCGCCCAGCTATTCCGTGCGCTGCTGTCTATCGCCCTTAACATCATTTCTTTGCTGTATGTCCTGCCGCTCTAAACCTAGCGCGGCATCACAGCTCAGTTCACACTAAAAAGTTAGTGGTATGCAAATTTTTGCCAAAACTTAGGACCGATCAGATTGGCTCCCGCTTGCGCGGGATCCAATGGGCTTGATACTCATGCTCGAGGCCATGCCCTGTGGCTGAAGGGGGAGGTTTTTCTCTTCTTTTATCCTGATCATGCGGGGGAGCGCTGGTTTTCACTCTTTGCTGCTCTCACGGCGTGATTTTATTCGGTTCCCCTAGCGTTGTTTCACGCAATGTAGAGAGACCTCTCTCGAAAGGGAACGTCTCCGGTTACTGTCGTAACCTCGGTTCCCTAAGAGGAGGGAACAAGACATTGCGTAAACCGCTGTGCTTGCGTGCTCAGATGGTCGCGCTGTAATGTTTCAGTCGTAAGATTCTGAGGAATGCGGTCCAGACGGCGAGTTATATGGGGGTTGCGCACACCCCTAAGCGCCGTCTTGACCGGCATTGGCCAGTTACATTTTATTTTCACTGGCGTTATTCAATAAGGATTCAGTAAAGGTTGGAGAAGGGGATTCCCCTAGTGTTTCACGCAATGTCTCATTCCCTCCTCTCAGGGAATCGAGGTTACGACAGTAACCGGAGACGTTCGCCATGTTTTTTGTGCAGTTTCACAATAAACGCGTATAATGTCTCCTCAGAGACGCCACAGTATTTACACACGAACATTGCGGGTTTTACGCTACCAGTAAATGTAAACTGTACAATTACATGAGGTAATTATTTAACAGCAAGCGATTATATAACTTAGAGAATACAACTTCAAACCAAACCCACAATTTGTCACACAAATACTCACCTGCTCACAACTCGGTCAACCCCAAGACAGAGACCTGTTTATGTTCCTTCTTCGAGGGTTAAATGTTCTAAGAAAAACGGGAGAAAGAAAAGAAACAATGATTTTTGCACAGACGGCGGAGTTTACTTTTCTTCAGTCCACAAACGAGTTTTCGCCACAAAGCTCTCTACCTATCTGCGCGCTCGTCTAATGTAGGTCAGCAAAAGCACGAGGTAATTACGCGACGTGAAGTGACGCCCCCCATTTTAAATTAAATAACTGAACCCATAATATCAAATTTGTATCAAATTAAACCTTTGCACCTGTCAAATTCTTGCATCTGTGTTTTGTCTTGGTTTTCTTCTTTCTTCAGGCGGACACCAATGCCTTTCTGTGATTAGTCAAATTTCGCGCTCAAATACATTTACTGTATTTTGATTTACAGTAAATTAATTTACTGTAATTTACTGTACTTTAATGGCGCCAAGATGATTTTTCCCACAATGCATCAGTAGCGTACAGTAACATAGGCCTACTGTAAAACTACTGTTCTACAGTAAAATACAGTTGATATTACAATTAAATACTGTGTAATTTACAGAAATTGTTAACAGTGTGGGTTATGTTAAGACATTAACAGCCTTTATTCGGGGTGTTACTTCAATCAGGAGAATGTAATGAAATTTCAAATGCCTAAATTATGCTTTATTACGAACATATGGTCTCTGTTGACCTCTAAAGTGATATCTGATGAATCCATAGCAGATGCTGTGGGTGTCAGAGCTGATTTGAGCTTAGGAGAAAAAATCATTTCAATCTTAGGTGATTCCATGATATAACAGGTGTTACTGAAGTTGTTTAGGAATTCTAAAGGGCTTAGCCCAAAGGCTTATTCTCACCTAATACTTTAATACTCATTAATGCCTGCCTCTGTGACTTCCGCCATCTCGATCTGCTCCACAAGCTCTGCCCACAACAACCTGTCCATTTTAGATGGCTGGGCCAAAAATAGAAAACAAAACAACAGTTCCTTTTTAAAAATAAGTCCGTTGTGTAATACATTCATATCAAGAATACAGAACATACTCATATGCATCTAGAATACATTTATTTATGTATGTTATTTTTGTTTTGTTTGTATGATCTTCCAGGGCCTTTTCTACTTCAAGATACTTTATAAAAAAAACTTTCCTATAAGATTTAAGTTTAAAATTTAAATACTTTTTTATTATCTACATTTTTATGCAGTTGAGTTTATTACAATTTGGCCATGCAAACTGCTTTCATAGGGATATCATAAAGCTAATAGGATATTGGATACACTTCATGTGATTTGGAATAATGCCAGAAGGTCCATAGGATAAACCGCTGTCCATTTCTTCAGGGGTCATTATATCATATCAGTTGTTTTTCCATGTGCTTAATTCAACAGTCCAAAAGAGGAATTAGTGTAGTGATCGATCCACAGAGGGTCAGTTATGCTCAGTCCTGAGCCTGTGAGGAAGAGACAGAACATGAATGGGGATTGTTATACTACCAATGCTCTTTGCTGCATTTCAACAGAATTTCTTCATTTATTCAAGCTTGACCATACTTTAAACGGTTTACGTTCATGTGTTGCGTCACTGACTGATGCACGCACCTGGGTGTCCATCTGTGTCTGTATGAAATCCCATGAACCAAAGCCTATAAGACTGCTTGATTCTTCTCTTGTGTCGCTATGTTTTAGTGTCATCTTTCATTAGAGCTGCTCTGTGTACAGCACAGTATTAGCAGGATCGGTTTAAAACACAAGCAGCCAAAGCAACTAATGACACATGTCTCACTGCCCCACTGAGATGCATGTGAAGACCATCAGGTGACCTTTTCTCCCAGTTTGATGAGACGGTTAATGTGGTGTTGATGTTTGTTGCTGAACTGTGAGAGAGGTTATTTTTTATAAAGTACACAGACAAGTATAGTCAGATAAATTGAAAGACTGCTATTTTCATGTAGATACAAATACAAAACACAATACACAAAATAGAAGCTGCAATCTAGACCCTTCTCTGTTTTTTAGTTAGTAAAGCTATATACATTTTAAATAGATTCTATGGTAATTCGATGGTATTTTCATTTATACATGTATTCAATTTATACAATATATAATTTATTTAGACCACTTAAGAAAAGTTCTGAAAGATATACATTGAACATTTTAATTTAGTTATAAATGTTTTGTTGGTTTTATAAATGTTTGTGCAGTGTTAAAAAACAGGAAGTATTTCTGGACCAGCGTTGCACCAGCATTGTTTACAAAGTGTAATATAGTAATTTCATATACTACAGTATACTTGAAGAGTTTATTTGCAAGAGTTAAAATGCACAATAAAAACATGATTTATGAAAATTAGTAAAAACTGAGTTATCTGTTTTTGCAAATATACTCTTCCTGGCTGTATTAACTGTAAACTACAGCCTGAAAAGTGCTTTAGAAATCAAATTGAATTAAATTACACAATGTATAAGGATTAGTGCATGAAGTTGGAAAAAAAGGTTACGGTACTCTCTTGTGTACGTTGGCATAAATTATTACCACATTTGAAATTTCTACCACGAAAAAACAGTCTTTGGACATATTGGTGGTACAACATATTTATTTACTAAAGGAAGCATTTGCCAAACAACTGATTTAATAATGTTGAATACATGTTTGACCAAAAAATCATACTTTAAGTCATTTCATCACCTGTGATAGTCTATTGAATTCTGTTAATTAAGTCCACCATATACATACAGTCATATATTTTATATGCTATGAACTGTTATGTAAATCTGTTATGTTTTTAGGCATGTTAGGTTGAACACACGTTAAGTCTTACAGTATGTGACAAACCACTTAAGTTTTCATATAACAGCAGAATTTGCAAAAGATAAGTAGTTTGCTTCATTTTCATTAACAAAACCATTGGTTTTGTTGTTTGACTTCTCACATCTCTCTACAGTCGTTAGCGCCCACCTGACAACTGTCTTCTTCAATTTAATTGGCTGAACCGTTCTGTTTTGTTCAGTTTGATACGTGGTATTATAACTCCGACTGCATTATTCTGAAAAAAGAAAGTCATATTCAGCGAGGATGCCTTGGTGAGTAAAACATGGGGACATTTTGTTTCTTGCCTGAAGTATCCCTTTAAGGATGATAAGGATATATAAATGATGTATAGGTATATATTTGAATACAATGTACATTTAAGACAATATTATTTTTACAGTTAGTGACAATGTACATCTTAAGGAAAACTTGCAACACATGATGCACCTGTGTCTAAGGATGCACCTATGTCGCTAATTTAAAAACGACACATTTAAACAAGCAATGATGGTTTGTGCTTTTTCTAAGAAATGATTTGAACAGGGAGGTAGGATGTGTATGAGAGAGAGAGTGTGTTATGGCAGAGAAACAAATTCGTCATCTGGATCAAACTACTTGGCCTAAACCCCCTCACAGGGCTCAGCTGTCCAAGATGCACAGGGAGCGCCCACCCTTCTCTCCTGGCTCAGGTCAGCTAATCTGAGGGCTGCCCCCCTCCTGCTAGTACCAGTGCTAATTGCTTGTGTCATAAAGCTCTGTGACCCAAATAAGCCTCGCTACCCAAAGCTGCTGGGATAAGCCCCACTTTACCTCACCAAACCTGCTTAATAAAACGCCTTCTCCACTGCAACCCCCTCACCCATCATGCCTCTGCTTCCTCACACACCAAGGCTGTAACCACGTCATTGGGGGGACTCCATACCATTTATATAGGCTTTAAACATTATATAATTCTTTTATTATACTTTTAATACTATACTTTTTATAATATTTCTGAGTGCTGAGCTGACAAGGACATATACAAAGGCTGCAGACACTTGTCCAAAAAAGAAAATAAAAAAGTTAAATAAAGTAGATTTTCAAATACTTGCAATTAAAAATATCGAAACCTTAAACACACTTGAGTCAAATACACACATTTTAGCATGTTCTAGTGTAGCTCTGAGGTTGATAACTCTCCCACAAACTCACAAATTATAGAACTAAAATAAATTCATTCACAATATACACATATGTATTATTAATCTTATCCCTGGTATGCTGAAAACAGTTATTATTTCTTAATTCATTCTTAATTATTATTTCTTAATTAATTTCCTATATCGTTAGTTCTGGCAGGTCACGCTAGTTAAGCTTGCTCAGTCAATCTCATGCTGCAGCTAATCAATGTCAACCAGTAGTGATACAACACATACTATCCTGTGTTCTATTTAGGTTGCCTTCTTAGAGCTCCTCTACAGCTATTCAATTGTGCCACGCTCAAAAACCCACCCCCATCCACAACTCCTCCTCATCTGTCTGCATCTAACAGGTAATTTTTTATTTCATCCTGTATGGATCCTGATTTTTATTTATTTCCCTTTTGACAGGTATGGATCCTCTTTTAGATGACACCGTTTTATTAATGTTGCGTGTAAAGGATATATGAAACAAATTCTGCCTAAAATCATTCTGGTTCCCCAGTATGGAACCCCAATCCTGCCAAATAAAAAAAAACACAAGAATAAATCCATGAAGAAATGTAAAAAAGCGAATATAAATAAATAAATAAATACAGAAATTAATTTTCGAAAAATGAAAAAAATGTATGAAAAAAATGATATTTAAACGTATAATATTTATTTATTAAAATAAATGTACATTTTTGTATTTCTTTTATGCATTTATGCTAATATATATGTATTCCCCCATTTTTACATTTTCACATTCATTTATTTTCACATTTATTTATTTCTACATTTCTGTGTCCATATGGTAATGAGGGGGCGTGTCTTGCTTCAGACATGGCAGTTGAGCACAGAGTGCTGCTGTAGGCCACAGTCAAACTCTATGGCCATAGTAACATCTTGTGCTTTGACAAAATGACATGCAAGAGATGAGTGTGACCAAATGAAACAATGATATAGTATATTACAGTAAACTGCAGCATACTATATGTGGTGTTGTCACATTAATGTACCGCTAGGTGGCACTCCTCTATTTGATTTGCATAGAGATGCAGATAGAGAGAAGAAGTGGTAGAGTACGGAGCATGTGCCTGCATGTTATCCTGTATGTGTTAGTGAGTTAATAAATGTTACTGAAAGGAATCTATGGTCTCCAGCGTCTTGTCTACATTAAGACATAACAAATTGGCGACGAGGACGGTTTTTTTACAAGATTTTCTGAGGATGGCTTCAGTAAGTGCTCCATTTCCCACTCCTTTTTTGCCTTATCCTGGTGAGCCTGCTATACTGCTAGTCACATGGCTGAAAATGTTCCGGAACTACATGCTAGTCATCAATGCTACTGGGGATTTATGGTCAGAAGCCAGAAAACGTGCTTTGCTTCTTCACTGCCTCGGAACCGAAGGTCAGAGATTGTTTTATACACTGCCCAATACCGGTGACGATCTAGCTGATGCTATTAAGGCTTTGGAACAACACTTCGTTCCGAAAAGAAATGTGGTCGTGGAAAGACATGCTTTCAGGAAACGCATACAGAGGATAGATGAAACGGTAGTACAATACATTGCTGCATTAAGAGATTTAGCGACTACTTGTGAATTTGCTGACAATCTTGACGATATGTTGCGTGATCAACTTGTTGAAAATATTGCTAACCCTCGCATTCGTGAAAGATTATTAGTGGAATCTAAATTGACACTGGAGACTGCAATTACAATTGCTACACAGCTAGAGACCGCTGATGCTCAGGCGAAATCGCTGGCTACGAGTAACTTCGCTCCAGTTCAAGTTGTACATGCCACTCCTGCTTCTGGACGACAGCGTCCTAAGGCCAAATTCAAAGCACGTACCTCATCAAAACCACCTGCTTCTGCTCCGTCAGCTCGAACATGCTTTCGCTGTGGCTCTGCTGGACATCTTGCAAACGCACAGAACTGCCCCGCTGCATCTGCTAAATGTAAGAACTGCAATAAGATTGGACATTTTGCACGAGTCTGCCGTTCTGCTCCTACTCATTCAGTGCATTCAGTTGAATTGCCAGAGGTCTGTATTCTCCATCTGCCTGGATCGACTGACCGTCTGATGTGTGAAGTGACCGTACATGCCTCACCTGCTGCTACCCCTGTGTCTCTTCAACTTACTGTGGACTCTGGTTCGTCTGTGTCCATCCTGCCGAAACAACTGTATGAACAGCATTTTCGCACTGTGCCGTTGCNTTTTTTGTACAAGATTTTCTGAGGATGGCTTCAGTAAGTGCTCCATTTCCCAATCCTTTTTTGCCTTGTCCCGGTGAGCCTGCTATACCGCTAGTCACATGGCTGAAAATGTTCAGGAACTACATGCTAGTCATCAATGCTACTGGGGATTTATGGTCAGAAGCAAGAAAACGTGCTTTGCTTCTCCACTGCCTCGGAACCGAAGGTCAGAGATTGTTCTATACACTGCCCAATACCGGTGACGATCTAGCTGATGCTATTAATGCTTTGGAACAACACTTCGTTCCGAAAAGAAATGTGGTTGTGGAAAGACATGCTTTCAGGAAACGCATACAGAGGATAGATGAAACGGTAGTACAATACATTGCTGCATTAAGAGATTTAGCGACTACTTGTGAATTTGCTGACGATATGTTGCGTGATCAACTTGTTTCGTGAAAGATTATTAGTGGAATCTAAATTGACACTGGAGACTGCAATTACAATTACCACACAGCTAGAGACCGCTGATGCTCAGGCGAAATCGCTGGCTACGAGTAACTTCGCTCCAGTTCAAGCTGTACATGCCACTCCTGCTTCTGGACGACAGCGTCCTAAGGCCAAATTCAAAGCACGTACCTCATCAAAACCACCTGCTTCTGCTCCGTCAGCTCGAACATGCTTTCGCTGTGGCTCTGCTGGACATCTTGCAAACACACAGAACTGCCCCGCTGCATCTGCTAAATGTAAGAACTGCAATAAGATTGGACATTTTGCACGAGTCTGCTGTTCTGCTCCTACTCATTCAGTGCATTCAGTTGAATTGCCAGAGGTCTGTATTCTCCATCTGCCTGGAGCGACTGACCGTCTGATGTGTGAAGTGACCGTACATGCCTCACCTGCTGCTACCCCTGTGTCTCTTCAACTTACTGTGGACTCTGGTTCGTCTGTGTCCATCCTGCCGAAACAACTGTATGAACAGCATTTTCGCACTGTGCCGTTGCAAGCCCCTGATGCCCGTTTAGTTACTTACTTACAAGAGCCAATTTCAGTGCTAGGATGTTTATCTGCTACAGTCACTAAATATGGCATTACCTGTCCTGCACACTTCTTCATTGTTGACACTGGCACTGCTTTGCTAGGCATGGATCTGATTAAGGGACTTCAGCTGCAATTTACTGGAAACACTGTGCTGCCATCGGCACAATCCTCTCCAGTCTGTGCTCTCTCCACTTCTCCATCACAGCGTGCTGCATTAGGCTGTGTGAACAACTTCACGCACAAGGTGAACATTTCTGACTCTGTAACCCCTGTCAGATGCAAATTACATCGCTTACCTTTCTCCGTGAGAGATGCTGTTTCCGCAGAACTGGAACGTCTCTTACAGGCTGGTGTGATCGAACGGATTGATTCTTCTCCATGGGTTTCTCCGATTGTTGTGGTCCAAAAGAAAACGGGGGGGATCCGCATGTGTGTGGACTTGCGAGGGCCCAACAAGGCAGTTATAGTAGACAGCTACCCATTGCCACACATGGAGGAGAGGATGACATTACTGCAAGGTGCGACTGTGTTTTCAACTATAGACTTGGAAAGTGCATACCATCAGGTACCTCTTCATGAAGATTGCCGGGATCTCACTGCTTTTCTTACACACGAGGGCCTCTTCAGATTCTGCAGGGTACCTTATGGCTTGGCGTCTGCTCCAGCTGCATTCCAAAAGATGATGGTCATCATTCTAAAAGGAATCCAGAACGTTGCAAATTATCTGGACGACATCATCGTGTGGGGACGCTCGCTGCAAGAACATGATCAAGCGCTAGAGAAGGTGATGCAACGTCTCAAAGATGCTGGGTTGGTGTTGAATGAGTCAAAATGTCAATTCAGAAAACAGAGCTTGAAGTTTCTAGGCCACATGGTGACGTCGCAGGGTATTCAGTTGGATCAGGAACATCTATCTGCAATAATCGATGCACCTGCACCAACGGATGCTGTTCAGTTGCGTTCTTTGCTGGGTCTTCTCTCCCGGTACAACAAATTCATTCCTAATTTCGCTTCCGTGGTGATGCCTCTGCATGAGTGCTTGAGAGATGAGAGTGGATTTCGCTGGTCTGATGATGCTCAACAAAGCTTGGATGATGTGAAGAAGCTGCTAGTTCACAGTCCTGCGCTTATACTGTTTGACCCGGAGATGCCGGTGGTCATTTCTACTGACGCGTCTGCATATGGACTAGGTGCTGTCTTCGCTCAAATTGGCACTGATGGTCAAGAACATGCTGTCGGTTTCGCATCCAGAACACTGTCCTCAGCTGAACAGAAATACTCCACTGTTGAAAAGGAGGCTCTGGCGTGTGTCTGGGCGATGGAAAAATGGAGAACGTACTTGTGGGGTCGCAGATTTACGTTGCAGACTGACCATCAAGCGTTAACAACACTGCTGACCACAAAAGGGACTGATAGAGCTGGTATGCGTATTGCTCGGTGGGCTGCTCGGTTGCTCTGTTTCGACTACATAGTTGAGTATCGTGCTGGATCTGAGAACTACACTGCAGATTGTTTATCCCGCTTGCCCTTGCCTCTTCCTTTGGATGCTGAGTCTGATACAGAACCCGAGTTTGTTGCTTTACTGTCTTCTGGGCCGATTGCCATATCCCAGGAAGAATTTGCTACTGCCTCTGCTCACTGTTCTGAACTCTCTGCGTTGCGAGCACAAATTGCGAGTAAATGGCCTTCATCTTCCGCTGCTGTGGATCCTGTGATTCGTCCATACTACAAGCTCCGACATGAGTTCAGTGTGCAAGCTGAGTTTGTGTTTAGAGGATCTAGACTGGTTGTGCCTGGAAAATTGCGTGAGTCATTGTTCAGTATTGCACATGAGGGTCATCAGGGAATTGTGAGAACGAAGCAACGCCTGCGTGAGATGTATTGGTGGCCAAACATGGACACATTTGTGACAGAGAAAATTGCTGTCTGTCATTTATGTCTTTCTCTGGACAAAACTGCGAAAGCCTCTGCTGTTCCACTACAGCCTGTTCCTTTACCTTCTGCACCGTGGGAAAAACTGGCGATAGACATTGTGGGCCCGTTCGAGACTGCTGTCTGGGACTGTCGATATGC
>NC_079890.1:5785912-5822220 GCF_024868665.1 Triplophysa rosa
TCGACCAGGGAATAAAGTGCGCATTAAAAAGGCTGTGCATGTACCAAAAGCTTATCCAAAGTTCACTTCTCCAATTGAAGTCAGGAAAAAAGTTGGTCCTTACACTTACCTCTTGGATGATGGAAAAAAGTGGCATGCATCATGTCTTGCACCCGTGCCAACTAGAGAGCTGGATAATGGAATGACGGCCAATGCTGAAAACGTGATGCCCTCTCATGTTCCATTGTCTGGAAATTCAGTGTCTTCTGATGCTGGTCCAAGAGTACAACGTCAAAGACGTGAGCCCGGTTGGCTAAAGGACTATGATACTAGTCACAGAAATTGACATGGACTTTTGCACACACAACATACAGTACATATACTTACATGAAAGTCAAGTACTGAATTGTAATTAAGTTGTTGGTTCATTACGTTATATACTCTTCTGCATTCAATTAATAATACTTAGTGGTTACAGAAGAATTCATTAAGTAAAAGGGGAATATGTGGTGTTGTCACATTAATGTACCGCTAGGTGGCACTCCTCTATTTGAGTTGCATCGAGAGGTAGAGAAGAAGTTAGAGTACAGAGCATGTGCCTGCATGTTATCCTGTATGTGTTATTTTGTTAATAAATGTTACTGAAAGGAATCTACGGTCTCCAGCGTCTTGTCTACATTAAGACATAACAATATCAAATGTGATCTTTGGGGACAAACTATACAGTATATGTGGAAGTGTTATTGTATACTAGTTATTGTAGTTATTATATAATATTGTAATAAATAAAGTAAATGTTTACTATTATATCTAATTTATAACATATAATGACTGGAATTATTGCTATATAGAAATGTCATATTTGAGCTTTTGAAATAAACTTTATTGTGGATGTACACCTTGTATTTGTCTAATTTTGAAAACAAGGATTTTTATCATTACAATTACTTGGTTATTAATTAGTATTTTTTGGTTAAAATTGAAAAAATGAAAAAAACTAACAATAAAAGTATAAAAAAACTTATAAATGACTTATAAAAGTCATTTTATTAAATTTTCCCTTAATTTTTCATCAATTTTTTCTTTCCCCTTCGTTTTTCCTTCTTTTCCCCCCCACCCATAGCAGTCTGTTTTGCCACATTTTTGGCCGAGTGGTTAAGGCGATGGACTAGAAATCCATTGGGGTCTCTCCGCGTATGTTCGAATCCTGCCGACTACGTTGAAACTTTTAGGTGTCTAGTTTAATCTTCAAGACTGGCTCGCCTCTGAAAATGCTCTCAAACATGATTGAGACCTTCAGCAAATGCTGATCCCTGCCATCACTTCTGGCCTCTCGTCGTGATCATGTAGTGGTCAGTACCAAGCGGCAACCTTCCGGTCTCTCTCATGAAAGCATTAAGGAAGTGACTTAAATCTCAATTCTTCAACTAGCCGCTAGAGGCTGGCTCCAAATGGGGGTGAAATGCCCAACTTCGCAGCAGATAAAATATTTTTACAGCCTGGTACAAAAGTGGTTTTGGTCTATAGAGCTAATTTGGTCCTTCCTGACAACTTTGAGTGGGGTGAATGTTTTTATAACTCATTCGTTTAAATTGTTTTAAGCCTTAAAGTTCTACATAATTGAGGACATGGCCACTTGAGTGAAAGGTGGAATGCCGCTGCAGTATCTTAACTGTATATTTTGATGTATCTTATCATATGCTACCAGTAGCATATAGCAATAACTCCTTGGCCTGAGCTAACTTGCAGCATTTCTCAATTTTAAGAACGTAAAGAAGGGACTTGCGTCCTTGCTACATCAGACTCGGCAAGTTCACACTTGGGATTTCGAACCCACGAGGACGAGAGGACACAGTCCGGGTTACATTACAGTTGGAACAGAAGAGTACTCGATGCATCACTCAATAAAATGCATGCAATCCTATCTCATAATATTTATTTTAATGTAGCTTTAGGTTTAAACTAAGTAAATTTAAGCATTTAGACATAAAACAAAACTGTGCTTCCTGTATTTTAATTTTAAGAATATTAACATGTGATTCTGGCACTGCTACTGCTCTGATTATCCTAATTGATTTTGTTCAGAATAAAACGAAATATGACACAAAACACAATAATTATTACAAAGTATAAGACGTTTGTAAAATAGGAAATATCACAAGCAAATGATTTAGTCAAAAGTAGCCTACTCCAGTAGACAGCGCTCTGGTACACCATTAAATCATAATTAGAAAGTGAAACTTAACTTTGCCATCAGTCAAAATGATTTGCTCAGAAACAAATAATACAATTTTAAAACCCAAGATTGCATGTTAGATGTACCCAAAAACGCCCCCCCCCCAAAAAAAAAAACTAGATACACATCAATGAGAGGGTTGGGTGTTTATCCTGTAGTTGAACAGAAATAAAAGAGAGGAAGAAGAAGGCCTTCCTATAATCTCTCAGTGCATCGGCTGGCATTTGTCAGAGGTGTGAAATGTGTTCCTCTGTTATCCAGTCGGATCCCAGTCCTAGTACCTGTGCACAGCATGCTGTTAGATTCAGCAACATGTCATCAGAGGGGTTTACAGTTATTTGGTGAAGGAAGGGCATTTTATTTCGTTTTAACCCCAGATGGAATGTCCTAGGAGTTGACCCTCCAGAGTTGACCCTCTTTGAATTCTGTGGTGTGACGTAAGGACCACAATGGGTCGAGGGCTGGTGGGTACAGCTCAAGTTTCTCTTCATCCCTGCATTCGTCTTTTGCTTTAACGAAAGATTTCGGTGCAGGGGAGGTTAACACATTTTTTGAGGCTTCGAATCAGGTTTTGTTAAATGGCTAAAGCGAATTCTTGTCAGCGGGCTCATTTGCAGCTGACAAGTCTGTGAACGGGTCCGTTGTTCATACGTGCGCAGAAAGAGATAGAAATTGTTTCTTTAGTGCCAAGAAAGCTTCTGGTTGTTGCTTCACTTCCTCGTCTATGCCTAACAGTTGCAGTGTGTATGGCCCCTGCTCGGGTGTCCCATATGGTCTAGCGGTTAGGATTCCTGGTTTTCACCCAGGTGGCCCGGGTTCGACTCCCGGTATGGGAAGCCGTCAGGTTGCTTGATCTTTTAGAAATACCTCTCTGTTTTACAGTGAGGCTCTGTTAACTCAGCTTAGCGTGACGGCCCACAAGTTGCCGCAACGTGTTGTTTTGAAATTCTGAAAAGAGCAGTTTCCCTGTGATCTACGTAGCAAAAAAACGCTAAGTTCGTCCCAATCAACCTTTCACAGCTGAACGTGCCAAACCATTGCAGCGCTGGCCTGGATGAAAATGGTGGCAGAACGAACCGTGGCAATTTCCTAGGACACAACGCCCTCTCGACTTGGAACGAAATGCCAAAGCCTGGAAAAGTTACAACCAAATAAGTGACAGCACAGCATCGTTGCACTTGTTTTCAGAGAAACCCCTGTTGCAGCAGGCAGCAAGGTGACAACGTGTTACTTTTTCTGAATTTTTTAGAGAAGCTGCCCAAAGGTCCCAGCACTAGGGCCCCGGGAGCCAGGGCTCTCGTAAATACGTCCGCTGAAATAGGGCAGCTCAGACGCCCAACGTGGGCCTCGAACCCAGCACCCTGACATTAAGAGTCTCATGCTCTAGAGCTGTAACGGCCTTAAAAGTTGCCACATCCCGGCCCGACAGAATTTGGCCCGAGCCCGACAAGTACATTTTGATTGACAGCTTTTTAAAAGCCCGAACCCGTTTACAGCCCGACATTAGGCTATTCAAATGTGCGCACGCACACAGCTTTTGTCAAGTATGAGGCATTTATACATGTTTTAACATAATTTATTAATGACTAACGTAGGCTATAGGCCACTTGGAAGTTGGAACAAAGAAATAAAATAAGCCCTCTGTAACATCTCACATATCCCACTGGCTCATTATTCTCATTATGCACATGGTCAAAACTTTTCCACACCTCAGACTTTGCTTTAGTTGCTGGTGCAACCAAAACGTAATCGCCAGAGGCAATCCTCCGTTTCACCTCCTCAGCATCCATTTTCGCATCTTTCTTGCGCTAATCGGAACGCATCACATGACCGCTCATTTACCGCACCAGCCCGAGCCCGTCCTGAGCCCATGTGAAATGATAGAAATTAAGCCCGAACCCGTCGGGTCAAGTCGGGTTCAGCAAAGATCTTCAGCTCTATCATGCTCTACCGTGTGAGCTAGCCAGACCCTCGCGCTAGACCCATTGAGACCAGCGAGCGTACCTGCAGTAGTCGTGGCCGTACCCTCCAGCGATCGGCCAGCCAAACCTTTCCTAACGATTCGTTACAAGTCCTAACACATTCCAAATAAGTCCCAACACATTCTAACTAAGTCCTAACACTTTCAAAAGAATTCCTAACACAAGTTCTAACAATCCTAACACCCGATTCTAATTGGTAGAATGGTGCAAAACAGACATTGGCCGAAACATTGTCATGTGACTACAGCGTGTACGTGTGCCAAAGCGGGCTTTTCGTTACACTGACGTCCGTCACAGCGCGGTGCGAGACAGTTTGGATTTGCTTAAATCACACAAAAAACATTTTAATCATTTTAAAGTTTTCGGATAGCGTGCAGGTGAGTACATTATCATGCGAAAAAGAAGCTGTATTTAACGTAGCTTTGACACTATGGTTTCATCTCAACCGCTTAAATTGCGCTCGTGTAATTTGTGGTTTAACACTTAAGATATTAAAGCATACATTTTGTGTTATAAATCGCCATGGCCATTCATTTTGCAACAGCAAATTGCCTTAACTACACGTACAGTAAGTAACAACAACGATAGTAATGTTATGATGATGAATGTAAAAAAATTCAGAGTGCCGAAGTGCTTTGTGTTAAATCCAAGTGCCTTTATTATCGTTGTTGTAACTTACTGTATATATAATTAAGGCATTTTGCTGTTGCAAAATGAATGGGCATGGCGATTTATATCACAATATTTCCCAAATTTATCCTTTAACATGTATGTAAGTGTTAAACCACAAATCACACGAGTGCAACTGGATTCAACAAAAAATTGGCTTGGATTTAACACAAAGCACTTCGGCACTCTGAATTTTTTTACATTCATCATCATAACATTATTATCGTTGTTGTAACTTACTGTATATATAATTATGTTATGATGATGATGAATGTACAAACACAGAGTGCCAATGTGTTTTGTGTTAATTCCAAGCCAATTTTTTTGTTAAATCCAGCTGCACTTGTTAACACTTACGTAGACATTAAAGGCTTAATTTGGGCAATATTTTAAATTCACTTTATTTGTATCTAACTAAAGTTTTCTGATTTTTAACCTTTTGTTTTATATTTCTAGACATGACTAAGACGGGTAAACCTGACTCTACTGGCATGACATCATGTTAAAGTACGCCCAAGGGAAGTACCATTTTACAATAGTGTTGTCACGGTACCAAAATTTCAGTAGTCGGTACCAATACCAGTAAAATCCACGGTTCTCGGTACCAATTTCGGTACCAACGCAAAACACCAGAACATGCTAATTGAAACACAATTTTATTAATAAAGCTCATTGTTAATATAAATGTATAGAAAGCAATGCCATTTTGTATATGTGGTAGGGCTAATAAGTCTTCCATTGTGCCGATTGGGGGATTGGATTATTAGCTGTCCTATCAGTCGATATGGGGGTGTATATATATATAGCCTATGGTTAAGGGGTTTGATATCACTGGCCCCGCCCTTTTCTTTTTTTTGCTTCGGTGTTACATCCGGTCGCCCGGCAGGTACGTAGTGTTACGGGCTATGTCATTGGTAGCATGTGGTAGCTAATGTTAGCGTCTCTGTGTAGAACGGCACGTTAGGAGAAACCTTGTGGCTGACATTTGGTTGGCGTTGCCCCTCTTCAGGTGAGTGTAATGACTGTGTGGTGTGGTGATGTAAGATTGTGCTTGTGGTGACATTAGACAGGCTTTGTTGTTTACAGGCGGAAGCTTGAGTGAGCTGGAGTCGAGCTTGGGTGTCTGTTGATATTCCAGATGTCTTGGGGGGTTGGCTGCGTACACAGTCTCCCAACAAAACAGATCGAGTTGTCCTCCGCACATTGGTGTGATTACCCGATCGGCCAAGTTACGAGATCGGAGGTGTACGGTATGTGTGTTAAGCCTCGTCCCTGTTAGCTATTTGTAATGAGCCGCTAATGCTAGTTGCATTTTAGACTTTTTGATGATATCTTACGGTCCCTGTCCTCCTTAATGAACTCCGCCTACAGATTGTTTGAACGAGCCGCGACCGCCAGTGCATTCATCTGTGGGTTGCTTATCTGGGGGTGGGGAGATTCTACCCTTATGGTAGGTGCTGTTAAACTTGCATTAGGATGTCGTAATCTTGTCCAACCTGTCTAATTATTGACTGCATTACTGACAGATTGTTCGCGTCGCTCCCAGTGATTATTCCTGCGCATTGGAGCTACGTGGGAGTTATCCGGGGGCGCTGTTGCTGCACCTTATGTTATTGTTAATTTGTTTTCTTTATAGTTTAACTTGTTTTGCTTGTTGTATTTGCTGTTTCTACTTTATTATTATTATTATTATTATTTTTATTTTTATTTTACATTGCTTTGTTGGCACTACTGTTTTCATGTTTTTTTTTGTTTAGTTGCTGCAGTTAACCACCCGTGTTACATTGGCTAGCCCTGATGGTGCTGCTGTAGTGGCATGTTTAATCTAATTTGATTCTATTATATTGTTTTCTTTATACTTGTTGTTTTGTATTGTGTGAAGGTGCATTATTGTGAGCAGTAGAGCGCCTACTCGCTATCTTGCACTGTAGTGCACAGTAATTGCAGAGTGTCTGCACCCCTGAAACTTGTGCCAAAACCTACTTCTATCTATTTGTTTACAGGAGCGGAGTACTGAAGGCGGGGCGGAGTTTGGGGTGTTGGTGTTCTCCCACGAGTGCTGTGGTGTGTTGTGTGTGTGTGCGTGAGCGTGTGTAACCAGTGTGAGGTGTGGTGTGGCCTATTGTGTCCTTAGTCCCTGCTTGCGTGCCTCAGCTCCTGTTCCTTTTGTTTTGGTTTGTTTAAAAGGGTTTGTTGGCCCAGGCTGCTTACTGTGGCATTTTCTCAATTTAGTTATTTTTTTGTTGTTTATCCTTTATATTTCTTTATTTTCAGTGATTGATGTTAGGTCAGAATCTTTTAAATAAAAGTATATATATTTCTACGCTCACGTCTCCTGCCGCTTCCTGAAGTGAATTTGTGTGCTTACGGTATAAGAATACTTTCTCGTCCCTGGCGAGTATCTAGGGTGGCGTATCGCTTTCTATTCCATGGTCAGTTGGCGTCAGGTCACATTCTGGCGTAGTCGGCAGGGTCTCAGCCACTAGGCAGAGACGTGAGCATTTAGTGTTTGTTCTTGTTTGTTTGTTTGTTTGTTTTTTGTAGGTGAAGCAACAGCGTCATCGGAGTGCGAAGAGCAAGTTTCCGCTATTGTGTGAGAGTCCTCGAGTTGGGCGGTAAGTCTTAGTTTAAGAATGGAGGATGAACTTAGAGAACTTAGAGAACTCGTCGCCCAGTTGAAGGCTGACAATGAGAGACTGCGCCAAGAGAGTGCTCTTGTATTGCCTGGTCATAGTGCAACATCTGCTAATGTAGCTGATATCGATCCTCTTCGAGAAAGTTCGGATGCTAGCCAGATGGAAAGATTTGTGTTTGTGCCTCGAGACAGGAAGTGCCCTAAGTTTAGTGGCAAGTCTAGCCTTAGCATCACGGAATGGATCGAGGAGGCGCGGGCCTGTATTCGGGCCCGTCACCTAGCTGTTTCGGACCAGGCATTCTTTTTATTTGACCATCTAGAGGGTGATGCACGAGAGGAGATTAGGTACCGTTCCGATGCTGACCGAGGGGATCCAGAAAAGATTTTCTTTGCATTGAGAGAGGTTTTTGGTTGCTCTCAGTCCCACGTAGCACTACAGGAAGCTTTCTTCTCACGGAGGCAGTTAGAGGGGGAGGGGCTATTGGAGTTCTCCTTTGCGCTACTGGCCTTAATGGAGAAGGTTAAACAGCGGTTTCCTGGGGCTGTTTTAAATGCTCCTGTGCTACTGCGCGACCAGTTCGTTGAACATGTGGCCGATAATGCCCTGCGGCGGGAACTCAAACAATTAGTACGCCGGCAACCAAATTCCACGTTATTAGAAGTACGTAGCGAGGCAATTAGGTGGGAACAGGAGGGTATGCCTGGAGGCACGCGTGCTCGTAGTCAATCAGTCCCAGTTCCATATGGGATTCAATACGGTGTTCAAGGGGGACAGCGTCCAGTTACGGGTGGGCCCCCGTCTTCTGAATTGAAAGAATTGAGGGACATGTTAAGAGCACAACAAGATCAGTTGAACCAGCTCACTCAAGGTTTCGCTAAACTTCAGGATGGACGTACGCAAAGTCGGGCTACGCGTTTCGGATCAGTGATTTGTAGAAGGTGTCACAAACCGGGCCATTTTGCTAGGGAGTGTAGGGCGTTATTGCCTGGCTCATCGCCATCTGATTTGTTGCCTAATGACCCCACTGCATTGTCACTGGTAGTGGGGCAGCGTCATTCAAGCCAGCCATCGGGAAACTAGCACCCGCCGGGCTGTTGAGTCACAGCTCGGCGGGGGTAATTCAGGGCTCAATGTCGCATTTAATGTCTGGATGCCCACAACTGGTAGTTAATGTTGGTGGAGTTTCTGTGGCTTGTTTGATTGATACAGGCTCGATGGTGTCCACGATAACTGAGAGCTGCTTTTTGAAGTACTTTGAACCTTGGGGCCAAGAACGGTTGAAACGTTATCAGTGGTTACAGTTACGTGCGGCTAATGGACTTACCATCCCGTATCTCGGCTATATGGAATTGGATGTAGAGATATGTAGTAAAGTAATGCCAGAGTGTGGGATCTTGGTAGTCAAAGAACCCCCTGGTGGCATGTGTACTCAGGTCCCCGGGATATTGGGGATGAACGTGTTAAACCGGTGTTACAGGGAACATTTTGGTCGACATGGGCAAGCCTTGTTCGATTTTCCATCGAGAGTAGAGGTGCCAGAGGTTGTGAGGCAGGCATTACAGCAATGTCACGAGGGTACATGTCAGCTAGGACTAGGACAGGCAGGTAGAGTGAGGGTCAGAGGGCGTTATCAGTGTCGAGTTCCAGGAGGTACAATGAAGATAGTGGCCGCTACCTGCTCTGATCAGTTTTCAGAGGGCATGGTGATGTTTGAGCCACTTGATTCTGGGCTTCCGGCTGGTCTCCTGACCTCGCCTGCCTTAGTACCTGTGGTCCGCGGTACAGTCTATGTCCCGGTGGTGAATGTAGGCTCGTTAGATATGATGCTTTATCCAAAGACCGTGTTAGGGACACTTGAGGGGGTGTTTGTGGCAAGTTTACCTCCAGGGTTGACCGAAGTAAAAGAGATGGTCGCTAAGGTGGGTTCTCAAGGTGGTGTGGTAGATCTTTCATTAAAAAAACAGATTGATTTAGTTGATTTATCTGCACTGAGTACGGAGGAGCAAAGTGACGTT
The DNA here is from genome assembly GCF_024868665.1 of Triplophysa rosa. Taxonomy (NCBI): domain Eukaryota; kingdom Metazoa; phylum Chordata; class Actinopteri; order Cypriniformes; family Nemacheilidae; genus Triplophysa; species Triplophysa rosa. The sequence goes on from NC_079890.1 coordinate 5,795,430, forward strand.
AGGACTCTGTTGCAGAATTACCAGTCGGTGTTTTCGGCCCACGAGAGCGATCTGGGGTGTACTAACCTGATTTCTCACGACATCCCTCTTACAGATAACATCCCAGTCCGGCAGCGATATAGGCGGTTGCCCCCTTCGGAGTATGACGTGGTAAAGACGCACATTAATCAGCTGTTGGAGGCTCAGATAATCCGAGAAAGTTGTAGCCCTTATGCATCTCCCATCGTCCTGGTAAAAAAGAAGGACGGTAGTCTGCGCATGTGCGTAGACTACCGTCAGTTGAATGCAAAGACCAGGAAAGATGCGTTCCCACTCCCTCGCATAGAGGAAACATTAGATGCATTGACCGGGGCCCGCTGGTTCTCGACCTTAGACTTGGCCAGTGGCTATAATCAGGTCCCAGTCACTGAGGAGGATAAACCCAGGACCGCTTTTTGTACCCCATTCGGGTTGTTCGAGTGGAATAGGATGCCTTTTGGGCTTTGTAATGCTCCTAGTACGTNCCAAAACTCTGTTATGCTCATCAATTCTGCATGTATTTTATCCATTTTATTGAGTTAAGAGATTAAGTTATTTTAATCAGTAATGAATGTAGTTTGATTTACTAAGCGTAGCAAAGACTTAGATTGTACATTTAAGACTATTCTTCCGGATCTTGGTGGAATGGCTGGTTGTTTGACACTTTTTTAACAGTCAGCTGAGTAGAGCAGTTTTAGATATGCAGGCACATGGCAGCGCGGAGCTCGACGCTGCCAGGGGCTCACGCCGGCATGCAGGACAGCTCCGCAGGCAGCGCCCCAGCTCGCGCGCCAGGCGCCAGTCAGCGCAGCAGTCAGTTCAGTCAGCCAGCCCAGTCGCCCGACCAGCCCAGCCAGTGCAGGCTCGAGCGCAGCACCGAAGCCCAGACTCAGCCCAAGCAGCTCCAGCCACCGCAGCCTCAGCTAGACAGTGCAGCCCATCAGGCCCAGACAGCCCAGTTGCAGGCTCCAGACACCCCGCAGCCCTCGCTCAGACAAGCCCCGCAGCGTGCAGGCTCCAGACCAAGCCCCCAGCCCAGTGCAGGCTCCAGACCAGCCCCGCAGCCCAGTGCAGGCTCCAGACAAGCCCCGCAGAGCAGTAATTCAATGTAAATGTGCTCTTTGTAGCGAAGACATTAATGCAGAGGGTTTTACTGAACATCTGTCAGACTACCATGTCCAGAATGTTGTGACCAGTGTGGTGCAAAAGTCTGGGGTGCAGTTGGACTGTTTCACCACATTGAAAATCATCATCGTTTGATTAGTCTTTCAGACGGGGACAGAGAATCTGTGGATCCACCAGCATCCATTGCACAGTCACCTGCAGACATCGAAGACCAGCAAGGAGCTCCACAAACTGTAGTACAAACACCATCACAGGACATTACACTGAGGTCCAGAGTAAATTGGGTGAGTTTTCTCCCCAAACAATTCTGTCGAGTGCTCAAACCAGCAGACCAGAAATGGATAGCTCAGTGTCTGTATGACAGCACAGGGCGACTGAAGCAGCAGTTTTCACAAAACTGGTTTCATCCACCAAGTCCCAGCAAGCCTACTACTTCACCTCCTGATCCAAGCTGTTACTTTAGGCAGGAGGTGTTTCTGTGGGCACCAATGAGGATGTGGGGTATTCCTCTGAAATGCACACAGTGCAATAGGAAGATGCATCATTCAGGCTTTACACTAAAGCTAGGGAAGTCATTGATGTTGACTCCAGATATTACCCAATCGGAGTGGACTACCCTCGCTGCAGTAAGTGTATGATTCCTGTCTGCCCCTGGAGTTCAGAGATCCTTAAACAGCTGGATCCCTCCCACAGAAATAAATTCCCCGCTGTTCTCACCACTCACCTTGCCCTTGACAGGAAGTGTTTGACTTTGCTAAAGCCAAGAACTGCAGGAAACAGCTCCAGTTTCTTGCAACAAGCGCTGGAAGAAATTCATAGTGAGGAGTGGGCAAGACGGACTATAGACTACCTGACAGACTGTGAGCTTCACAAAAAGAGATGTGCCCTGACCCAATCAGAAGTGGTTTATGAGCAGCCTCCACCTTTTTGCCCCTTACCGCTGGCACAGTGGTTTGAGACTGCCCATGCCAATGAAATCCTCAGTCACCTTGATGAGCTTAAGGGTGTTGTAACATCAACATATGGTAGCATCCTGAAGCTTGATTCTACCAAAAAGGTAAACACAAATATACATAAAGAGACAAATATATGTTAATTAATATTTATTATATCTAATTGTATTGTCTTTATGCATTTATACAGATTACTAAAAAGCTTGCTGGTGGCATTGCGGACACTGCTACCTGGATGACCAACATTGTCAATGAGTTTGGCCAAGTCCTAAACTGTGTCCTAACCACTGGTGAGGGAGCTGGCTTAGATGACTTGTGTCAGGGCATTGTGAAGCGATACAAGGATGCTGGGGAGCCAGATCCAGCTGCGATTTATGTTGACAGGGACTGCTGCAGCGAGACAGGTTTGTCGTCTTAAGCCTTTACCTAACAGGAATGTGTGTACATTTATGCATTTCTAATCCATATCAGCAACCATTTTAGGCATGTTTCTCAATGAGAATAAATCACATATCTGCATCGTTCATATTTTGTTCATGTTCGTTCAAATGCAAAACCCTCTAAAAACACCTCTGTCAAAAATGAGATTATAATGTTGATGAGTGAATGATGAGTGAATGCTCTCTACATAAATGCCACACTCTGCCCATTCTGAAATATCTGCTATTAATGCAACTGAACCTAGGAACCTGACAAAAATGCTTGTTTAAAGGAAGCGACGTCTGATGGATTTAGAGGCTTAAGAGAATATTTAGAACTGCTAGCATATGTTAAGATGCAATTTCTGAATTTAATCGCCATGTATGGTGAGGCTCCACACGTTTGAATGATAAGTGGTATGTTACCAGCGACGCACGCTTTTACCGAGCATCCTGTATGGCACTTTCTGCTCAAGTTGTCCTTGTATCTTTGATGACAGTAATACTCGTTAAAGAAGACTCTTAAAAACGGCTACACGCCCATCTGTCGACCCCGTGTGGCAGACTCAGGGGGCGTGAGTTGATTGTACTTGTTTCAAGGATCTGGACTCATGTGGTCGAGTTTCTGTAGTGCGACGTAGCTGGTTTGACAAGGCATCATCTATGGTTTGCAGAGATGCATTGATACTACTTTGGGAGGTACAATGAACATTACTCTGATCTTAAGACCCGTTTCAGCTAACAAAGCTGCTTTTAAAAGGGTGAAAGGTTCTGGATGTACTGCGGTGTGGCAGAGGGTCCTCTTCTCTGGAAAGCTTTCATCGCCATCAGTGCACTTTCATTCCAGGTATGGGGACAATACCATATATCAATACCAAGAATATGATGTCTGTAATTAAGTAGTGTTGTCACAATACAGGAATTTCTAACTTCGGAACAATACATCAAATACCATTTTTAATAAGACAGGGAAAAAGTGCCACAAAATTAAAGGAATAAAATTTCTACAGATTGTGGTCAAAAGTAAATCAGCTTTAATTAGTAATCAGCTTTGGTAGTTCTTAGAGGGGTTTATAATGGTATTTTTACAATGTGTAACATTTTGCCTTACAGGGTGGAGATGTAACGCTCTACATACTCAGATGTACATGCTTGAGGGTGCATCGAGATGGAACATCAACCGGGCTCATCAAGCTGTGGACATGAGTGGTACATCACAAACTAAAATCTATGATGTACGTTTAATGTATGAAAATCATTCACACATTAATGTCCTCAGCAACCGAGTCCTCGGATCTGCACTCCTGCAAGAATTCATAGCCCCTGGGAAACCCACTGGTAAGACTCAATATTTTACATTCTCTTACAATAGTAATTACAGGCTTTGCTGTGAGTTTGCATGCTGCCTTAACGCTGTAATGGTGCTCATGTCCATTATCTATCTATACTGTTATAAGATGTGTCTGTGTGGTTTCAGTGTATTTGTTTTAGTTTTTCTTTGTGTGATTTTTATTTATTTATGTTTTTTTTACTGTTCATGTGATATATCTGTGTCCACTGAGATAGATGACAGCACACTGCTGGAAAGGCAACTGAGATGAGGAGACATGTGGCATGTACGTTTATTCTTATTTAAAAAATACAACAATATATTTAATATATTACAAAGTTTTCATTTATACTTCTGCGTCGTTGTCCATGTCAACGTGCAGTACACATGAAGACCGCTAGTCTGCAGTGTCCACGGGCATGTTGTTTGTGTAACCCGCAGTACCACGGCAAAAGCAGAAGAAAAAGCGGCTTGTCAGAGAAGCATCAGTCGTGACGGCGGCAAATAATATCCAAGAACAGATAATTTCTTTAAAACTATAAAAAAAAGAGACTACAACGGAACAGGAGAAGATGGCATTCTTTCAATCTCCACAAGAATTGTACCATAAGTGTGAGTGATGTATAATGCTATGTTGTATAATCAATTTATACCATGGTCTTTTTGATACTCTATTCTGATTGGCTGAAGGTGTGCATAAAAACCCTTTAACCACAGGTAGCTCCAAGTTTGTTTACATTTGAAATTTAACTACAAAATCACTGTAATTTTCACCTGTTTGATCTAAAATTTCACTGTAAACATCAATAAAAGATTTAACTTGGAAATGACCATGGTATAAGCGGGATAATCCACAGTAGCCGTGCGTTAAAGGTTTTAATGCACTTCGCAGAGGCAACCACTCTCCGCTTCGCGTCGGGTGGTTCTTGGCCTCCACGTCGTGCATTAAAACCCTTTAAGCTGTGGATTATCCCTTACATAAGACACTTGTTCTTTGATTTGATTTATATTACATTAAAGTATATTAAAGTGAAAAAAATCACACACTAAACAAATACATAGAGAGGGAGGAGTTTTAGCACACCAATCACAGCATAGAACACGCTGTTAGAGGTGCATGTCAGGAAACTGCGTAGGCTGCGCGTACTACACAGCCTATGGCGTGTCTACGGTTAGGTTTGACACAGAAGTATAAATTGGGTTCAAGAGTGCAGATTGTAATAAATTATTATTATCATTTTTTTTGTATCGCTTACACATCTTGCTCTGCACCACGTGCTCTCGCAGTCCGGTTTCCTCCCGTCCCTGGCACCAATGAGCCACTTCGACACTGCCTTTTCTGCTTCTTTTCTGTAAGGGCATTTTTTTTCAAGCTCCCTGTGAAATGCATATAAACAAAGAGCATAATAGAGAGATTAAAATCCATATTTGACCATTTGCTTTAAAGAAGCAGTTCTTGTTGTTTTCACAAAACAATGGTATCAAATAAAACACTGACATATGTCTTAATGTTTTCTTTTTTTTTCAACCATGAAAAGAGTCTGTAAACACTGTCACAATTCTCATCTACATCAGAAAACCACTTACCCAGACAGCAAGCTAACAGGTACAAATCATTGAATCAATGTTAAAAACTGTTGATTTGTCAGTGTTAATTGCATTGAATCAATATCACTTTTGCACCTGCAATTAATGTAGAAAAAAATATTGAAATTTCAACAAATCACCGTTATTGTGATCAGTGTTTGCTTTAGTTGAGCTCTTGACTCTGGACTTTCATTAAATGAATTTTCTTTCAATGTTTGCAATGGTGTTTAATACAAACACTTAAACATCTATGAAGCTTAAAGACAGGGTATCCGATCTCTGATTGGGCTGTTGTAATTTGAAATTGTAAATGTGCTGTGCAATGCGAGCATTTCCTCGCTTCCCTTCCTGGGCAATGCCACTTACTGCTGATTGGCTACAAGTTTGTTGTTTGTTGTCTACATAAAGCGTTTTCAGATAATGGACACCCCGCCTTTAATGAAATATATTTTAACACATGAGCATTGGCGGTTGCTTCTATAATATTAGTTCTGATAAATTGAAAAATCTGCTTCAGTAAAGTGGAGATTAAGCTTTTTGTACTGATGAAAATTGTGATGTTTGTAAAATCACTGCAAGAAAGTAAACAAAAAACTTTACTGACACACTTAGACATCAACACTCAACATACAAACCTCAACAATGGTGACAATCATCAACCAAATTCAGATAAACAGATCAACTGCAATGCATGCTGGGAATCATGGATGAGTGTTGTACTATGATGTTACCCAGCATGCATTGCAGCATGAAGTTTTCTTTTGTTGATTGTCACCATTGTTGAGTTTCATACACTGATTATTCATGTCTAACTGATTCAGCAGTGTGACACTTTTAAAAATCATGTGTTCTGTTAGTCATCAATAACACTACTTTAATATCTTTAAACTGCATTATAACACAGTGTTCACATATTAATAACACAACATACTCAAGAGACAGTTGAATGAATTCCTTGTGATGGAATCACCATCACTTTCTGATCCTACTGCATCATTGTCTACTTTGCCAAAACAAATGTGTTTGAACACAAATGGACGGCTAATGAAGACATGACATTAAAACAAGAGTCAAGAGCTCAACTAAAGCAAACACTGATCACAAAAATGGTGGTTTGTTGAAATTTCAACATTTTTTCAACATTAATTGTGGGTGCGAAAGTTATATTGATTCAATGCAATTAACATTGACAAATCAACAGTTTTTAACATTGATTCAATGATTTTTAGCTTTTAGCTTGCTGTCTGGGTATTTACTAAAAACAGTGGTGGGAAAAATGATTAGAACACTAGTATTTTCAGCAGCTAAAAATTGTTTAAAGTCAGTTTCTTTCTATCTTTTGCTGTAGTGTGTCAGTAGAAAATATCAGTTTACATTTACAAACATTAATTTACGTATTAATTGTAATAATTCAGTGAGATTTGTGCGCTTCACACAGAGATCTGATTTGATCATCATCCAGTCTGTCTGGAGTAACATGAAATAACAGCACAAACCGAGACAGAATAAATCCAGAAGATCTGTGGCAACGTCTCAAAAATGCTTAAAGAAACCAACCTGACAAAAATCTCACTGGATTATTACAATTAATGGCAAAATAAATGTTTGGAAAGGTAAACTGATATTTCCTACTGACACACTACAGCAAAAGATAGAAATAACTGACTTAAAACCATTTTTGAGCTGCTGAAAATACTAGTGTTTTAGTACTCCTTTCCCAACCCCACCCCCTTTCCTCGCTCCCACTACCGCTTCCTGTCATTACTCTGTCCTATCAAAATACAAGCAAAAATGTCAAAAATACATCTTTACAAAACTAAACAACAAAAAACTAATTGGAATATAATTTTTTAAAATGTTCTTATTATTATAATGCTCATTATATGTCATTTATAAATTTTGTATACAAATGTGTAAGAAGACTAATGATACAATTCACATTAATCAGATTTTGTTTTAAATGTGTGCTGAAATAAATACAGGAAAAGATCGATTAGTGGCTTTTGAGACTCAATATCGAATCAACGTCATTAAAAAAAAAGATTAATCGAAAAATCGATTTTTTTTTTTTTGCCTAGCCCTAGTGTAAGTATATGTAACCACAGTGTAAGTACACATTGGTCCATAGTATCTACAGCTCTAATGTTTGTGTAACTACACACATGTAACAACCCTCAGAATGGTATGTGTAATTACAAATGTGTAACAGCACATTGGTAACAACACTTTTTGGTCATGAAAGTACAAATGTTAGGCTTTACATATAAATTGTGGTTGGTGTCCAGAATGTTACACTTTATATTGAGTTGACAGTTCATGAGGAGTTACCAGGTAAGTACACTGGTATTACAGTGGTGCACCAACTCCAACTCCATCTCCAGATCCAACTCCTCCCTCTTTACATATCCCTAAACCTACTCATCTCCACCCCCTGCATCAAATTGTTCTAATTACTCTTATACATATTGTTGTTAAAAAATGTGGTTATATAATTCCTGTTACACGAGTATTTAGTGAAGTGAAAAAAGTGTTGTTACCAATGTCCTGTTAAACATTTGTACTTACACATACCATTTGGTTACATGTGTGTAGTTACAGAAATATTACAGCTGTAGATACTATGTACCAATGTGTACTTACACTGTGGTTACATATACTTACACTAGGGCTGTGCAAAAATATCGATACATGTAACTATTGCAATATTTTTTTTTTCGATAGTGATACCTCTACTATCGATATATTTTTTTTAAATCATGTCATATACATACGGCATTCTTACAAAGAGGGAGTAGACTCTTAATTGGTTAAAGAATGGCCAGTCATGTCGGAGCATCATATTGTAAAGGATAGCAGATTAGGGCAAGTTTCAACTATTTAGAGGCAGGTAATGGTTTACGACCGTGAACGGTTAATGGCTTGATTTCTTTCTGGAGTGCGGCATGTAATGTATAGATGTGTGGTAAATGTCGTTGAGGTATAATATCTATATTGGTTAGATTGGCTCTGTGAGATATAATCAAGTCTAGTGTATGATTAAATCGATGAGTGGGTCCATTGATGTGTTGTGTTACTCCAAAAGAGTGTAATAGCTCTGTAAACACAGCTGCTAATGCATCATTAGCACTATCTACGTGGATATTAAAGTCTCCGACAATCAGTACTTTATCAACGTTAACCCATAGGTCTGATAAGAAGTCCGCGAACTCTTTCAGAAAATCAGTGTAGGGCCCAGGGGGTCTATACACAGTAGCCAATGTAAGAGAAAGCAATGGTTTTTTACTTTTGTTTGGAACATAAAATATAATATGCATGATAGTGTATTAATATTGTACAATACTGTATTAAGCATATTAATATCATGCAACTTTATTAATATAAATACATATAATACATATAATATTAATATGAACTTGTACAAAAGAACTCACTCATAGCAACAGATTATTTCACAAAATAAGAGAATTTTGAATAATAGAGTTCATAGTACACTGCCGTGGACATTTTTCCACTCCAAAAATCATAAGTGTGATCCAGGTTTATCAGGAGTGTTTTTTTTTAGTTTAAAAAAGTTAAAAACATTTGGGATTCAATGTGCTACACAAACAGTCTAGACAGAACTGTTTCCCAATCTGAAGGAGGTGTCAAAATGAAGGATTATTAACTGGTATCAAAGAACATCACTATAAAAATGTGTGCAAAGTTTTTTTTTTATTAAATGTGACGAAACATTGACATTTTTAAATGTACGACTAACTTCAACCTGAATATCTCGTCAGACATTGGTCTAAAATATCAGGTGTGTGAGATATTTAAGGGTTTAAAGAAAATTATCACTTGTGTAATGCTGTACGATTTGATCATAAATCATTCTAACAAAACCACATTTCTCAGCTTTAAATGGAGCTGCTAAATAAGGACAAAATGGGAAAAAAATCTTTAAAGCTGCTTTGAAACAAAGTGCATTGGAATGTATTACTGTATATAAACACGATTGAACTGAATTATTCTGTATTGATCAGACGTTTATAGATCTGTGCTCCACTGCTAGACAACCAAAACACAACTTCACATGAAAAAGGAAAATAGTTATAGGGAGATGATGTATATTTGTATGCAAAACCCGGAAGCGAGTTAGCATTTCAGGACTTCCGCTTCCATCGTTCCAAAGTCTATGGGTTTTTTGAATGGGTTTTTGGTAAATCGCCCGAAATAAGGTCTGTGGTAAACAAAACCTCTAAATATTTTCACGTTTTATTCTATGACATTAAACACACCAATTATAACCCGCTTGTTTGTTTGTTGCCTTATTGTGTCTTAAAAATGTTGCTAAAGTTGCAAAAAACGACTACTTCCTTTGGCGGGGACGTTAGACGTCAGACATCATTGCCCATATAAAGCTTGCAAATAATGCAACATGGGCACAAATCTCTGAAAACGTAGATGCGGAATAATTACTTACCATGGAACACGTTTTTAATAAAGTTTGAAATAGTTGTCGGAGGCGACTATCGAGCGACCTTAAGTGTAGTCTGTTTATAGCAACGTGTTAGCTTTTTACTTCTGCCGATTGTATTTCGGCTTCAAAGGTAACAAATGTTGTGTTAATTTGTAAAGATTGTCTTGATAAACAAAACATGTAAACATCATAAACCTTTGTTAATCACAGAGCAAATTTTTTGGGGGAAGAATGCATAGGCTTTCGGTCGATTGAACCGGGTTAGCCTACAAAAATTCTGTACGTCATCTCTGATCCTCTCTATTAGAGAACTACAACTGCAAATTATACCCGGAATTTTCTTGTGTCGTTTTAAGCATTATTCTCTCTCTCTTTCTGAATCACTGTATTTCATTTGAATCAGTATGAAGGATGTCATACCTCTGCATAACATCGCATAAAGCTCTTTGTCTCAGAATGTTTAGCAGTGGTGCACTGCAGATCTTTCTGTGTTTCATGGTTGTTGCTCTGGAGAGGAGTGCAACGAGCTCTTTTAATGTCATGCAGTTCACAAACAGACAGGCTGTTGACAGCTCTCACGCTATTTACATGCACAGCTGTGAGCTGTCAGTCAAAATCACCTGAAGTGATGTTTTCACAGGTACATCATATCCATCATCTACACATTTATGTCGGAGCCTCAAACGCACGGTCATACAAAAACTGCATATATTATATACATACATACAAAATAGTTTTAATGATAGCTAAATGTTTATATAATTTTAAAATAAGTTTAGATTTTCTGAATTTCTAGGTATGGGTTTAGTAAAATTATAATCTTTGTTTCATTCTGTGATCTACTAACAATATTTCTCCCAAATGTCAAATAAAAATATTGTTTTTATATGCATTTATTTGCAGAAAATGAAAACTAGAGAAAAATGTCATAATAACAGAAAACATGCTGTGTACAGTATTTTTTCAGACCTCAAATTATGAAAAGAAAACAAGCTCATATTCACTTTTAAGCAATACATCAGTAATATTTTTGAAGTGATAAGCACAGTTTTCATGTGTCTTGTCATGCTGTCAGTCTTTCACATTGCTGTTGGGTGACTTTATTTCACTCCTAAGGTTTGATTTTGTTCAAATTCAAATTCAATACAATACAGTATATTAATCTATTCATTTCCACTGCTGTTTATATATTTTAAATGCACTGTATAAAAGCCAAACCTGTATACATGTGTATACTATATAAATACAGAGAGAAAGAGAAATTAACTCATCTTAACGTTTACAAATTTACTGTAAAGTCTTTCCAAATCCATTCATACTGATACTTGCCAATTGGTCCTTTAGCGCAGAAGGAAAGATCCCTTTGTTACTGCTGGCTGAGATGAAGCCTGGAAAACACTAATGAATATTTAACGTTTATCTGCAGGGCTTCGTAATCTTTAAAAGGCAGCGTGCACCAACGCCCCCCCTCCTCAGGGGACAAAAACAGGAAACAGATCAGTCGGAAGAAATCATCATCACAGATTAGCATACCGTCTTTGACTTCCCAATGACACAAACTATATTTGTCCCATACAGACATGTACACAGAGCTAATGCATAGATTGTCAATGTGCCTGGAGCTGTTATGTGCACAGGGTTGGGTTTTAACAGCTGGACCGTGATGACAGACGTGAGAAAAATGTGTGTCGTTATCTCAGGTCCCTATTATGCTCGTTGGGCGCAGGGGACCGCTATCTGTAAAAACACCCCTGAATGCATGACATTTGGGCGCGTGGACGTCTACGGAGATGAAATGATCATTATGGAAGAAATATATGTATAAGGATATCTTCATATTAAAAAAAATCTATCAGATGACACTGAGGGTCGTTGCTAGGGCATTGCTATGAGGTTGCAAAGGTTTTTGCCTTGTGGTTGATAGGGGTTCTGTGATTCTGTTTTATATTCTGATCCTAAAATACGACTTGTTTATGATATGTTCTTATTTTTTTAGAATATATATTTATATATTTTACAGTTTATTTATTGATTATATGAAATAATTAAAGTTGATTTTATGCACCTTTTTCAATTCACACTTTTTAAGCTTTTATTCTGACGTAATATTTTAGAAAATGAAATAATCGATTATTTTCTTTCTTTTCTGTCCGTGTCTTTCAGGTATTTATGAACAGACATTTCTTATATAACTGCAGTGCTCCCGTCCTGGATGTGAAGATTGCCTTTTGTCAGGTGTGTGTTCCATACAGGTCAATTAAAAGGTAGAGTATTCATTCACTTCCATTCTTCAGTTCATTTCTGTGGTTGTCATTGTCTCTAAAACAAATACGAATCTGGTGACTGCATGTCTGGATATTTATTGGAGATGTACAGCATACAGGATCAATTCTCTGCATCATTCTAAACAATTCAGGGTCAAGTTTCGCAAAACGCATTAAGAGCATCTTAAGATGGCTTTAAATATGCATGTGAGTGTTTTTGAAAATCAATGCGATTATTTGGTTCATGAGTTAAATTGAAACTTTTAAAGCAAACCTCAGTCTAGTCAATCAAATAAAACATAAAAACAGGTTTGCTTCAAAGGGTCAGTTCACCCAAAAATGAAAATTCTGTCATGGATTACTCACCTTCGAGTTGCTCCAAACCTATATACATTTCTTTGTTGGTTGAACACCAAGAAAGATATTTGGAAGAATGTTAGCAACTGTGATTTTTGGGGCACCATTGACTACCATAGTAGAAAAAATGATTCATTTTTTTTGTTCTGTTGAACACAAAGAAGATATTTAGAAGTATTTAGGAAAACAAAGAGTTCTGGGGCACCTTTGACTGGTGCCGCAGAAATCTCAGTTGCTAACATTCTTTCAAAAATCTTTCTTGAGGGTGATCATTTTTGGGTGAACTATTCCTTTAACACACACTCCAAATCATCAATGCTAGTTATTTCATATAACATTTGATTTTATAACTTTGCACATACGTAGTAACTTGTTTTATGTGAAATATAATGAATAATGTTGTAGATGTGGATAATGTACATTGCATTTTATCCATAGAACATGTACATCTTCATTAAATGAACAGAATATTTGTTGACATAATTTGTATTCTAGCATATTTATATTAAAAGGTCACTTAATACTGCATGCTATCAAAATATCAAGTATGTGATTACATCTTTGGTTTTAGACCCAAAATGTGTACTGATAAATCTTACACAACGAAATCAAAATGTTCTCAGTCCTCGTTTAGATTAAAGGCAGCAATTACTGTAAATCTAATGCTCATTAGCTTCAAATGAACTCTGTGGGTTTAATAGAGGGGCATCATAAAGATAGACTTTATAAAGCACATCTCTCTCTCTAATTTCTCTTGTGAAATTATGTAGACAGCTTCGTCTTTTCATTTAACCATGAATATGTTCTCTATCTGACAGTTTGTACAATCGATTATACAGTTGTTCTAAAGCTGACATGAACTCTAATCCAGAGAGCCCGTGAGAGCCTCTTATATCATTGATATGATACAGATGGACTAGTTTAACCAGACTTCTAAATCTCAAGTATGCAATCCAGAGCTAATCTGAAATGTTTTGGAGTTGGTCAAAGATGTATTAAAATAGTAAAATATCTGTTTAATTGTTTGTATTTATTAATCAAGTGTTTGATATGACACAGACAACAAAGCCAAGTTGGGTATCGGATCTTTATACCCTTATACCAAAATACCAAAGAGAATATATAAACAGCCCTCATTCAATTTTTTTTATATATATTTCAAATTCTAAAATACAATGTTAATTGCAATATTACAATATATTGAATAATTCACAAAGAATTTCTTTTCATATATTGAAAAATATAAGCACTTGGTTCTAATGGAAATGTATTGTTTGATATATTTTTCAGTACATTGCCATATATTTTCATTCCATAAGGGTTGTATGTGTACCTCGTTTATTAAGGAATTGCGATTCTGTTCAACCAGGTCGCATGACTTTGTGAAATGAAGTCTTTTGTAACAACAAGTAACACATTCCCAGCTAATAAATCTATTTTTTCACGCAGGGGTTTGGCAAACAAGTTGATGTTTCTTACATTGCCCAGCATTACAACATGAGCAAAAGCAAAGTGGACAACCAGTTCTACAGTGTGGAAGTAGGAGATTCCACCTTCACGGTTCTCAAACGATACCAAAATCTAAAGCCCATCGGTTCTGGGGCTCAGGGAATAGTGTGGTGAGTACCCATGATGCTTTGCTCTTGTTTCGCTGTAAATGAGGCTTGTGCTTGCAACGGGGATATATGCATTTGTATATCTAAACCATTACAGTGAAAATGGCAAGGAGATTTGCACATGTCTCTCTTTTGACAGTTCAGCTCCAATGACCCGTAGGCTGATCGCTCTTTCTCCCATGGGATTGTGGGAATTCTAGATGAAGGTTCCTTTAAAGGGAATAGTAGGAAAAAATACAATAGTAGTCAAAAGTGCCCCAGAACTGTTTGCTGTCCTACATTCTTCAAAATGTCTTCTATTGTGTTCAAGAGAACAAAAAAAAGATGTTTTTCCTACAATGGTAGTCAATGGGGGGCAAGATCTCTTTGGTTACAAGCATCCTTCCAAATATCTTTCTCTGTGTTCATCAGAACAAAGACATTTATACAGATTTGGAACAACTCGAAGGTGAGTAAATGATGACAGAATTTTCATTTTNTGTCATTACTCTGTCCTATCAAAATACAAGCAAAAATGTCAAAAATACATCTTTACAAAACTAAACAACAAAAAACTAATTGGAATATAATTTTTTAAAATGTTCTTATTATTATAATGCTCATTATATGTCATTTATAAATTTTGTATACAAATGTGTAAGAAGACTAATGATACAATTCACATTAATCAGATTTTGTTTTAAATGTGTGCTGAAATAAATACAGGAAAAGATCGATTAGTGGCTTTTGAGACTCAATATCGAATCAACGTCATTAAAAAAAATGATTAATCGAAAAATCGATTTTGGGGTTTTTTTGCCTAGCCCTAGTGTAAGTATATGTAACCACAGTGTAAGTACACATTGGTCCATAGTATCTACAGCTCTAATGTTTGTGTAACTACACACATGTAACAACCCTCAGAATGGTATGTGTAATTACAAATGTGTAACAGCACATTGGTAACAACACTTTTTGGTCATGAAAGTACAAATGTTAGGCTTTACATATAAATTGTGGTTGGTGTCCAGAATGTTACACTTTATATTGAGTTGACAGTTCATGAGGAGTTACCAGGTAAGTACACTGGTATTACAGTGGTGCACCAACTCCACCTCCAGATCCAACTCCTCCCTCTTTACATATCCCTAAACCTACTCATCTCCACCCCCTGCATCAAATTGTTCTAATTACTCTTATACATATTGTTGTTAAAAAATGTGGTTATATAATTCCTGTTACACGAGTATTTAGTGAAGTGAAAAAAGTGTTGTTACCAATGTCCTGTTAAACATTTGTACTTACACATACCATTTGGTTACATGTGTGTAGTTACAGAAATATTACAGCTGTAGATACTATGTACCAATGTGTACTTACACTGTGGTTACATATACTTACACTAGGGCTGTGCAAAAATATCGATACATGTAACTATTGCAATATTTTTTTTTTCGATAGTGATACCTCTACTATCGATATATTTTTTTTAAATCATGTCATATACATACGGCCAAAAGTGAGTGGTGGCTAGCATGGCGAAAAACATAAGAACGCTTGGAGCTCTCAGAGCTGATGTGTGGGTGTGCTTTGGTTTTCAAAAGAAGTCATGGAGTAATGAGTTATATAAAATAATGCTGTTTGTAAGCTACAAGTCATGTCATGACACAAGTCACTTGACTACTGCAGTGCATTAGACAAAAAGTTTATTAAGAAAAGTAACAATGACATTTATTGTGCATTCACGGATGTGACACCAGCGCATTTACAGCGCGGATGAAGCAGGGGTTTTATACTGCCCATGTTCAGTGTTTTAACTGTAATGCACCACAACAGCCAAGTGACTTGTGTGAGCCGCCTTATTCCCCTGTGATACCCACTTGAGGGGCACAATCAACAGTTTGAGAAGCCAAACCTCTGATCTAAAGGTCCATGCATCGCACATCATGGCCGCTCTGCAGAGGTAAGGGATGTTTTTACACTTATCCTTACAGAAAACCCCCGCTGGTGCACAGCATGTTCTATTTCTAACTCTACTTTTTACATTTTCTATTTAAAGTATTGCAATATATCACAAATGTGTATCGTATCGAAATACATAGCAATATATTGTATCGTGACCCATCTATCGTGAAATGTATCGTATCGGAAGAGACACTTGCCAATACACAGCCCTAACTTACACTGTGGTTACATACTGCAGATAGAACTATAAAGTGTACAGTGTGCTGGGGTGTCCTAACGAAAAACAAGGTAATTAGAAGCATCCAATTGATGCTGCAATACATTTCAGAAACCCAAGCATTGTTTCATTTATTTATTTATTCATTCATTTATTTATTAGATATTATTTATTATAATGATCTTGCTTCGTCTATAAACACCATGCACTGTGCTGTGTTTTACCTTTCTGTGTTTTTCTTATTTGCTCCTGTAAAGCTGCTTTGGAACAATGCATATTGTGAAAAGCGCTATATAAATAAAATTGAATTGAATTGAATTGAATTTCAGGTATGCTGTCCCAAATGTGGTGTGCACAGCCATTCGAGATGCCAGCGAACACCTTGTGGCATCTGTGTGATCTGCAGTCGTAAGTTATTTCAATTCTAAGAACAAGCAGCTATTCAACACTGTGCACCGATGAAAATAGCAAGTAGTTCAAACTGCAATGAATAACAGAATGGAACATAAACGTTTAGATTGTTGTATTTCAAAGTAAATTTGCAGTTCTTAAAATGTATATTTTAAATCAGGGTTTCTGTGCATGTTAATGACATGCCACACCTGTGTGTGGCTTAACAGTATACAGTAGTATACAATATGCAATATATATATATACATACAATATATTCCAACTACTGAATGTGTCTGCCTCTGTATACAGAGACTACCTGTTGTGTTTAACCAGAAAACACTGCACATGAGGCTGTTTATCTTTTTTGGAATACCATCACCTAAGAGTGTGAAAACTAAAAACATTAGAAAAGAAATGATTGCTGTCATTAAAAACGTTCCCTCTTTAAAATGCAATGAGAAAAGGTATAAAGGAACAGTTCACCCACAAATGAAAATTCTGTCTTCATTTACTCACCCTCAAGATGTTCCAATTCTGTCTAAATTTCTTTTTTTGTTCTTGACCACCATTGACTACCATAGTAGGACAAATTACTTAAAGTGCACGTAACCTTGGTATTGTAAGTGTCCTAATAAGGTATTTTAGTCCCCAAAAACATGCTTAAATGCATCAAAGGTCAAAAAACGCTGCCATTTTCTCAAAATATGCATTTATTATCTCCGTATTTCTCAAAGATCCCTAAATGGTTCATTCAAATCAGTTCAAACTTTCCACTTCTCTAAACCCCTCTCTACTGCGAGCCCACTGTGCTCCAATTGGTCAGCAGGCTTACTGAGTTGTGATTGGTCTTTTTGCATACACTGCGTCAGAGCCGCATGTCTGAAATGACTACCGGAAGTGTTTGTGGGCAGGTCAGATCGTTTCTGTTTGGTGGGCAGGCAGGGATCATAGAAATGTGTTCATTCGTGACATAGAGAAGTTACACAAAAGATTTGAAACCAAAACGACTTGTTCGGGCGGTTCGAAGTCGACTTTCTATTTTGAGAGACAATACCTTCATTTATCACAGACTATTTTGATTAACAACTTTGCAGATCGTTAACATTGAAGGAAAGCTACGTTACACACTGCAATACTGTCGATTTTAGGATATCTAACATGCATTTTAAAAATGTTCTTCTGTTGAACACAAAATAAAATATTTTGAAGAATGTAGAACAGCAAACAGTTCAGGGGCACTTTTAACCATTGTCATTTTTCCTACTATGGTAGTCAATGGTGACCCAGAACTGTTTGGTTATAAGCATTCTTCCCAATATCTTTCTCTGTGTTCATCAGAACAAAGACATTTATACTGAGCTCGAGGGTGTGTAAATGATGACAGAATTTTCATTTCTGGGTAAACTATCCCTTTAATACACTTTTACAATGAGTGCATAATTTGCAAGTTTAAAGTAAGAAATACTTTATTTTCAGGCATGCATAATTATTAGTTATTATAAAACAGTTATTTTCTCAAATCTGATTGGCAATGGAAGAACAAGAAACAAGACAAAAAACAATGGAAGTGCTGCAGTGTAATGGGAATAACGCATCATTCACACACACGTTCTGCTTCATTATTTCTCACTAATAACTTCACTGAAGCAACACAGCGCACATTTAAAAGACGTAGTACCCCAGTTCCTTTAAAAACCTGAGTGTTTTAAAAGAGTGTAAAGACACTCCTACTCCAGAGATATTGCATTATTATTATTGCTCTTTTAAAAATACTTAAAAAAGTAAAACAAAACATTTAATATACACTGAAGTAAAGAAAATATCAAATGCGCATTATAAGGCATGCAATACTAGAAATTGCAACATTGAGGCATGACCAATGGGGAAACAATATGCTCTTTGGGTCAGCAGTTTGTCAAAAACAGGAAAAGAAGATCCAGTTTAACTGCAAAAGAATTGTTGACCCAAATGAGCATTTTGCGTTCCCATTGGTCACGCCTCAGTGTTGCAATTTCTAATATTTCATTAGCATAATTTTTTTATTTAAAATATTTTACTCATTATACCTGTAAAAGAAAGCCTGCTCAACAATTATGCATGCCTGAATATAAAGCAGCTTTCACTTCAAGCCTTTGTTAACCATTATATTTCACTTAAAAGTGATTACACAATTAAAAGTAGTAATTAAGATAGATGCTGCAGTTTTCGGATTAAATGGCGACTGAGAAGCACTTGAAGCATTTAACTCTACTTGAACAAAATCAATCTTAGAGAAGGTGATTAGATATTAATTATATTCTGTATTGTGACATCAGAACTGCCAGAATGTTGAAGATATGTTGTGTATTACAGTATACAACAAATATTTACTTGTACAAAAGTTTTGATGTTTTCCTGTATCTTTGTTTTTTATGGAATTATTATGCTAATGCCATTATTCATGCGAATGCTTTAAATAGCAGGTGGAGAAGGAAATGTTATGTTTCCATATCTACAAAAGCAAGAAAATAAGCACACGGATGAAAGCACAACACAAACTCCAGATGATAAGGATCGACAGGGAGGAGAGAAAAGGGAAACCTACAAAACACACAAAGTCGAAGTAAAAAAAGACCAATCAAAGGGTAAAAACAGCAAGGCAAGTGATTCATCAAATAAGGAAAAGAAGCAAGACAGCAAGGAGGAAAGACAGCAAAAATGTCTGACATAGACGTTGATGCAGGTCATGAAAGTGAGGAAGTAGAGGCAAGTGTCGGTGCAGATTGTTCTCTGAATAACCCCACAGAAGACATTAAGGGCATTAACGTTTTTGGACGCTTAGCCCTCACTGGCCAGAGAAAGACCCAGTATGTTGTCACAACACAAGACATTCAGCGCAGAATAGAAGGGGAGAACATGTCCTCTAATGTTTTTAGAGATCTGCTAGGAGTAAGTTTATAATCACATTGACATAATGGTTATTTTAAGAATAGTTATGTTTTATGTGTATGTTTCACTATTGATTTCTCTTTTTCTTGTTTTAACACACTACTGTTTATTCTTAAGGGTCGCAGGAAAAATTGGCCAGAAATAGTCCTCAGCCTTCCCAAGAAAATGAAGACTAAGACAAGCATTTTTAGTGCTTTAACAGAGGGGGAGGCTTCAGAATTAGCCACTGGTCTAACCAAAAGCCTGTGTCAAAATGTCAGTCCAGAATTGGTACGCAAGGACAGAAGTGAACAAGGTGCATTCGTGACCAGGTGTAGTTCATTTGCTTAAAGTGATAAGTCACCCAACAATGAAAATTGTCCTCACTTACACTCCCTCAAACTGTTCCAAACCTGTATGAAATTCTGTCTTCTGTTGAACATAAAAGATTTTGAAAACACTGTCTGACTTGATATTTTTTCAATACTATGGAAGTCAGTGGTCACTGTCAGCTGTTACCAGCATTCTTCAAAATATATTTTTGTGCTCAACGGCAGAAAGAAACTCACACCGGTTTGGAACAGCTTGAGGCAGAGTGAGTGATGACAAAATGTTCATGATTGGTGAACTATTGCTTTAATGCACAGCTATGTTGCTACTCATGTTGACTTTGATTTAATACTAACAGTTGTATCTTTGTTATTAAAGGACAACTCTTGCTAGTGTACGTGCCAACTTGCAAACGGCCTGGACATTCAGTTTGTTAACCCACACATTTGGCCCACAGGCAGTTGATGGGGTGTTAGGTTTCATCATAGAAAGTTTAAAATGAAATGCAGTAAAAAAATTACTTCATGTTTCTACCGCTAGCAACACCAAACTTTCTGTGAATGTTCATGTTAAATCAGTAACCATTGTTTTCATCACTACAGAATACAGATGATTTCTATGTATAGTTCGTCTTTACAAGGCTTTCTCAATTGAGTAGAAGTTTGATATTATGTGGGTCAACATGATCCTGTTTGTCTAAAAGGCTCTTGATAATTTAATAAAAACATGCTTAAAATGATTATCCATTTATTTGTTTAAATCTGTAAAATGTGACCAATAATTAAAAATGTTTATTGACAAATTAACTATGGTTTATTCTTTTGAACATTTACATGCAACAGAGTCTTACATAAAGTAAAACTGTACTACCTCAAATGTTTAGAAGCTGTTTCTGCACTGCAAAGGTAATTGTAATAATTAATCTATGACATATTGTATCTAAAATATCAAATTTATATTGACAATTACATTTTTCAAAATAAAAAATACATTAAAATTTCTTTATAGATTTTTGAAGACATTGTTTAGGAATGACCATCCAGTTAACCAAAAGGCAAATACTACAACAACTTAACTCGATCCCAAATTTTCAAACAAGTTATTCTGCAGTCAAGTCCTCTATTTGTGTTCTTTGGATTTTCTTGCTTTTCTTGTTTTTATTCTTCTTTTAAACCCTTCTGAATTTGTGTTAGAAATGCAGATTTTCTTTGATGCTGATCATTTTTCAGTCTTTTTCCCGTGTTTTGCATTGCGTGGGAAGAGTGGCCGTATTTTCTTTGAAGTGTCATTGGTACAGTGCCTTTTTAACCGAAGACTTCTGTCTTCTTGGTGCACGTTAACATGAAGATCATTTATTTGCAGCTTGATGTGCTCTGGAACGGTCTGCCATCTTTTGACTATTTCAAGAACGTCCTCTAGTTTCTGGAAGTCTGAACTGCTGTCTTGTTGCATGAAATCCAAATCAGCAGTGTCAGTTTGATTGACAGAACAGCACTTTTTTTTCATTAATGGTCATGCCAAACAGCTGTTGTGCTAGAATAAGGCAGGGACAAATACTATGGTATGAGAATGTACAACAGGTACAAGAAAAGGCTTTCAAAGGTGCATGGTATGTTCCTCTCCCACAAAGGCTTTCCACACTGATTTCCATTGTTTCGTCACCACAGAGACTGAAGTGACCTTTGTCTTGTAAAGCTTTTGGATGAGCTTCTAGCTGAAGAGCAAAATCAGGGAATGAATCACTAGGGAAACATACAATTAGTCATTTCTTATAAGACAAATTAAATTATTTTATAAAAGTGAGTACCTAAAGAGTTGAACAGAGTGTAGCAGAATTGTGCCCTCAGTTGGGGTATTTCCACTGAGGTACATCCCTCCACCAATATTTGGCCATCAAGCAGGGCCTGAGCAAACTAAAATACAAATGAAGAGAGCTTTTTAAAGCGGTCATGAAATGTAGAATAAAAATGCATACACTTCTGAGCTACAACATAATGATAAGTCACAAGTTAAGCGAATACCGGTGTTCATCTAACATATTAAGGTCTGGGTAGATAAGATGGTTAGCAAATAATTAGTTCTCAATCTCATAATAATGAATAGAACACACACTGTAAAAAATAAATGTATTTTTACAGAGAAAAAACAGTAGAATTTAACAGTAACATCTCATTTTAATCAGAACTGTGAAATTCCATAAAAAAGCATACATTGACACCTAATGTACATGTCACCTGTTCTTTAACTGATTAAATGTGTTACTGGAGAAAACACTCTATTTCCTTTAAATTAAAGTCATTGTTGTGTATTGTTAACCTGACATGTCCTTTAAAAAATGTTCATGTTTATTTTCTTGTCAGAGTTGGATAAAGTGTATTTTTACTGAAAGATCCATTAGAATTTCACAGCCATATCACATTTTTATCATAACTGTAAAAAATATTTAAAAAACACACATTGACACCAAATATAGTCTTTATTTTCCCAGTTGAATTTAGCAGCGGCTACATGTACTAGTTGTGTTATATATTCTAATTACACCATGTAGAATTCACAGTTCTTTGTGATAAATGTATTAATATTAATTAGATGTTATCTATACACTGTAAAAAATAAATGTATTTTTACAGGTAAAATGCAGTATAACGTAACAGTATTTTCACATTTTTTTTATTAAAATAGTAAAACTCCATAAAACGCCATACATTTACAACAAATTGACATTTTTCCATGTTACTGAAAAAACGATGTTTTCTTTTAAACAAAAGTAATGATCATGAAATCTGAAAATGCACTTCTGTCCTCTAGTGATGATCTTTCTCTGATGAAGTGAGTTTGACGGCTTGAGCAGAACATGTTGTTTTTATTCATCAATCAATCACAGTAGAAAACATGAGCCACACCCACTATTCTTCCTCATTCAATATGAAGTTTCATTGTGAAATATGTCAGAAAACTGAAGACAATCACCACTTCTGCTTCACAGGGACTTTCACAAATCAACATGCTGCAGAACATGAATGACTTGATGTTTCATTGTTATTAAAGTCTCCATTAATGTGATCAGTGTTTACTTTAGTTGAGCTCTTCACCCTTCATCTCATATACTGTGATCTCTCTTTGGGCTGGAAAATGAAGGACACTCAAAAGAGAAAGTGATCAGATTTATTTGTCTGGTTGATGATGATGTGAATCGTCATCTAGTTGAATGTTGGTTTTACGTGATTCATATTTTTGTTGGTTTTTGTTATATCTGTGTGAATGAGCTTTGGCTGAAAGCACAGATTTCTTGTGATAACATTCATATGAACAGGTTGAGAAAACATAATGTACATTAAAATACAGGAGCTGGTTTTTCACACATAGACATGAATAATCAATGTATGAATCTCAACAGTGGTGACATTAAATGAAAAGCTTCATGTTGCAATGCATGTTGGGAATCATGGATGAGTTTTGTACTATGATGGTACCCAGAATGCATTGCGTTTATCTGAATAGTTTGTTAGTTATCACCATTGTTGAGATGAACAGGCTGAATCTTGATGTCTGCGTATCTCATGGTTTATCATTTTTAATGTGCATGATGTGTTTTAAAGTCCTTCATAATATCACTTAACACTGTAATGTCTGGGAGCATCACACAAGCACTTATAACCAGTGAATACATGAATGGAGACGGCCAGTAGATGATGACTCTCACCATCAGAAAGAACATGAAATCACTTTCTCTCAGCTTGTTTCAGCCATAAAAGCTCAAGAAAACCTGAAGGTCAAAGCAAAGAGTCAAGAGCCCAAGTAAAGCAAACACTGATCATCATAATGGTGACTA
Source organism: Triplophysa rosa (assembly GCF_024868665.1). Taxonomy (NCBI): domain Eukaryota; kingdom Metazoa; phylum Chordata; class Actinopteri; order Cypriniformes; family Nemacheilidae; genus Triplophysa; species Triplophysa rosa. The sequence continues at coordinate 5,819,181 of NC_079890.1, forward strand.
AACAACAACCCTCAACATCTGAACTTGTGTTCATTGTCAATAAGATCTTTTGTAAACGCACAAGAGAAATAAAGTGAAGGTGGTGTTGTAATAAGTGAAGGTGGTGATGGTGTTTGTAGAGTTTCATGAGGATTTCTCACAGAAAACACTGGTTGTGTCAGAACTACAGAATTTCTCTGTTCATTTCACAGTCAGTTTGTTCAGATCACGTCACTTCAGTTCACAGTGTACAGACCTTATTTCTGTTGATGCTCAATGTTTGGCACCCTGTGCTGCCGTGCACTTCACTATTTCTTTCCACTGACATCTCTGTAGAATTAAACTGTAAATAACCGTCACATATACTGTGAACAACTGTGAAGGACTTTCCCACAATTCCCTGTTTAACTCTGCACAACATGTCATATTTCATTCATCACTTAGTTTCTTGATATATTTGTTTTAGTTTTTAGTGCAGCTGTGTACATTTGAGTGTTTTTTAACATTATAAGTTGTTTAGTTAATGTTTATACGATCATTTTCACGTAACGTGTGTTACCCTGATGGTGTTTTGTGTTTGTGTATATGACACTGAGCACCATCTCCATGTTTGGAGAGCTAAAGTTCTATGGTTTGTCCACTTTCGGTGGAGTTTAAGTCTTCATGTGGTTGTGCAGTCTATCACCTCATAGTCTTTGCTTGCTTTGTGAACAACTAAACAAAATACAGTAATAATAGAAGTTGTGTAAACAACTAAATTAACAAAGTACTTGTTTAAAAGTAGTAAAACACACATAAAGTTTTGTCAGTGTACTTTTAAAGTTTGAATACTGTTGCTTTTTCATTTTACCAATTTATAAATTCAACCATTTTAATTGAAGTCATTTTTTAATTAACAGACAAATCATTTCGTACTACAGTGAAAACATGTTATTTTATTTTATGGTAGACACATGTTTTCTTATGTTCACAGTTTAAACACGTGACCTCAGTTCAGGGTGTACCGTTATTTCTGTTAATGCCATGCATTTCACCATTATTTTACCTCTAATTTTTTTACAGTGTAGCTAATGGACAGTTATGACTGGTACTTCCTGTGGTTTTGCTGAGACACAGGAAGTGCCAGTCGTAACTTATTTGACGTGTCCTCATAGGTAGCTAATGTACACACCATTTTAAAGCTTCTGGAGCACAACTGTGATCCTTAATGCACGTCATTGTGAAGGGCTGTGACTCTCATACACTCTACTGTTGGTTAAAGCTATATAACTACTTATTTAGGCTTATAATGACCCTTAATAGGCTTTGTCCATTATTTACCTATGAGGGTCCCATTAAATAAGTTACACATGTATTGTCCTTTATACACCTATGTTAGCCACGTCAAATAAGTTACACATGTAAGCTTTTGGCACGGCTCCCATAGGTAGCAAATGGACACATAAATGGATAAATAATTGCCAAAGCAAATGAGACCACTGACAGGGGTCTTACTCTGTCTACCTAATTTTGGGCCCTTCGAGTGAATCGCAGATGTGAGAAAACATTGTGTCTATGCACACCGTGCTTTTATGTGCACGTTTGACTCGAAAGTCAAAGAAAAGGGCTTTGGGCTGTTTAAGCGTGTGTCACACAGCCGCTGGGCTCAAATGAGGCAGTCAGCTCCGAGACGGGGTCCCCTGGGGTGCCGGGTGGCGTCCGGGTCTTTGGGCAGGCTTCGGGGGCATCGGGCAGGCCTCCCTCAAGTATAAGCTGCAAGGGGGATGTGTAGGCGTTCTGTGGATGGAGGCGTGGCCAGCGGGAAGCATTGCTTAAAATAGGTTACAATGGACACGCGTACACTGTAAAAATTGGACAGTTGGATCAGCTTAAAAAAATGAGTACAAATGTTAAAACCTAAAAATGTTAAGTTGGACCAATTTAAATTTCCCAGGTAAAAAAACTGTAAAAAATTATGAGTTGGATCAACTTAAAAAAATTATTCCAAATGGTAAAACCTAAAAATGTAAAGTTGGTTCAATTTAAATTTCACAGCTGACAAAAGTGTAAAAAAATGATCAGTTGGATCAACTTAAAAAATTAATTCAATTGGTAACACTTATGAAAATTAAGTTGGTCCAACTTAAATTTCCTTATCTACGAAAAGTCACCACCATGGCGATCAGTGTCACCATTTTTAGGTTTTACCATTTGTACTCATTTTTTTAAGTTGATCCAACTGTTCAATTTTTACAGTGTAGGCTTCTCGTGTACGTCGTGGTCCGGAGCCGGCCAGTAGGCTGCAAGGGGGGTGTTTAGGCACTCTCGCAACCTGATCAACGCGAGTGGCTTAGGTTGGGAATGTACGTCGAGTCGCCCCCTCGTGGTTCTGCCCAAGAGAGCGCCTAACCCTTCGTTCCATGACTCAAAAATTAGGCACCTTGGGCATTTTTCATGGGTCCCCCGGGCGTCGCCGCCGTCCCATGACGCTTCCGTTCGATTGCGGGCGCTCTCCGCTTCATTTCGGCACCGCCAGACGACCTGGTAAAAATTAGGGGGCGTCGGCACGTAGTGTCCATAACTAACCATCCGGCGCGTGTCAACTAAGTTACACGTTACATTTGATGTAGACATGCAATGGACTTATCACGAGCAAAGACCTGACAACGCTTTCCGTCCCAGTTTAGGTGTCCGACTGGTCATCCTTAGGTCGCTGGTTCGAATCCGGCTCGAAGGAAGCGTCTCTTTAACCCATTTTAAATGACTATTGTGTATAAGGACTGGTGAAAATGCGCCATAGGGCGTCCAAAACCACATTCCCTGACCGGGAATCGACCCCGGGCCGCGGCGGTGAGAGTGCTGAATCCTAGCCACTAGACCACCAGGGAGTACATGCATGTGACTGGTCCTCCACAGGAGCCGGGGGTGCCTGGCTCGATGTGTAGCCTTAATCAAGGCAGCCTGTCGGAAGGTACATGCAAGAAAATGGTCCTCAGCAGGATCTGAAACCAGTTCAAAGGAATCCCACCAGGTTGCCCCATTTGAGTCTCGAACTCACGACCTTCAGATTATGAGACTGACG
>NC_079890.1:5822791-5826698 GCF_024868665.1 Triplophysa rosa
CACTGGCTTTTTGAAAATGCAAGTAACACTGCAAGTAAACGTGTGGAATCTTAAGTGACAACTCGATTGTCTTTGGACGTGAAGCTCCTGCATCACGTTGCTCTGGGTAAAAGCAATGCACGTACCATATGGTACACTCTTGTCATGTGTGTCGAGGTGCCACAGCGAGGAGTGACACCGGACCCTGATGGCGTTTTGTGACTGAACATATGAGCAGGAATCAACACGAAGACCTTTTCTGCAGCGGTGAGCCTCGACAGGTAGCATAGGGAGGGCTAAGATGCACGAAGGCGTGAAGGAGGCTCCAAAAGCCACTGACGTGGAGAATGCTGGCGTCGGTCCCGCTACCTCTCGCATGCTAAGCGAGCGCTGTACCATTTGAGCTAATTCCCCCGCGTTGTCTGCAAAAGACGCGCGTTGCCTCGGCTCAATGAAACGGGGCACACAGGCGGTGGAAAGACCTTTCCCACAGGGCTGGACATGACAATATTGCCACACAGCTCGGCTCGTTGATCTAGGGGTATGATTCTCGCTTTGGGTGCGAGAGGTTCAAATCCCGGACGAGCCCTGCTTTAGGCCTTCCACTTAACGGTACGACGCTCAAAGAGCGCTATGGCAATCCAGAACGTGAAAGCATGAACCTCGTGGCCGGTTAACTCAGTTGGTTAGAGTGTGGTGCTAATAACGCCAAGGTTGCGGGTTCGATCCCCGTACGGGCTATTTTTTTTTCTCTTGCATCTTGTCCTTCGCTCATGGCTACTGCGCCTGGGGTCGTTCGCGGACAGGCCTGCACAACTAGACGTGGCCGAAATAGCTCAGTTGGGAGAATGTTAGTCTGAAGATCTAAAGGTCCCTTGTTCGATCCCGGTTTTCGGCAAGCATTACTCTGTCAGTCGCTTTGCTCTCGTTAGAGCTGAGCTCTTTGCCGTCACCAGACCGAGCGGCTTTTACTCTGCGATCTGGTGGGTCGGCAACAGCTCGACACCGGGTTCCATGGTGTAATGGTTAGCACTCTGGACTCTGAATCCAGCGATCCAAATCTCAGTGGGAGCTCTCACCGGAACGTCTCCCTTTTTCAGGGCGTCCATGCAGAACCCCGTCAGAGGGGTTGTCAACGCCCCATGCTGGGAATTATGAATGAGTTTTGTGCTATGATGTTACCCAGCATGCATTGCAACATGAAGTTTTCGTTTACTGATTGTCACCATTCTGTTAGAAATGTTACTGCTTCCAAATGCATAGAGACTGTGTCTGTCCCCCGAATAATACTACAAAATAGCCAAATCTCAGAGAAAAAAATCTAATCGTGATTAAACCTGAGGACAATGTAATAAATGACCAAAACAAACTCATAAGAAAATGCCCCATAGGGCGTCCAAAACCACACTCCCTGACCCGGAATCGAAGCCGGGCCGCGGCGGTGAGAGCCGAATCCTAGACACTAAACCACCAGGGAGTACATGCGTGTGACCGGTCCTCCGCAGGAGCCGGGGGTGCCTGGCTCGATGTGTAGCCTTAATCAAGGCAGCCTGTCGGAAGGTACATGAAGGCATGGAAGGCAAATGGGCCACAGCGGGATCTGAAACCAGTTCAAAAGAATCCCACCTTCAGATTATGAGACTGACGCGCTGCCTAACTGCGCCAACGTGGCGTGCCACGGCACCAAGCACTGGACACCGATGGTCAAAAGTGCTTTGCACAAATATGCTTTGTCCATTATTTACCAATGAGGGTCCCATTAAATAAGTTACACATATATTGTCCGTTATACACCTATGTTAGCCACGTCAAATAAGTTACACATGTATTGTCCATTATACACCTATGTGAGCCACATCAAATAAGTTACACATGTATGTACTATTTTTGAGCATAATAACCATGTTACAAAGCTGTAATAAACAGGTAATTGCCAAACTGAGTCACGGACACTTTTGGCACGGCTCCCATAGGTAGCTAATGGACACACCATTTTTAAGCTTCTGGAGCACAACTGTGAGCCTTAATGCACATCATTGTGAAGGGCTGTTCCTCTTATACACTCTACTGTTGGTTTAAGCTGGATAAATCATTGCCAAAGCAAACGAGACCACTGACAGGGGTCTTACTCTGTCTACCTAATTGTGGGCCCTTCGAGTAAATCGCAGATGTGAGAAAACATTGTGTCAATGCACACCGTGCTTTTATGTGCATGTTTGACTCGAAAGTCAAAGAAAAGGGCTTTAGGCTGTTTAAGCGTGTAGCGAGGAGCGACACCGACCCTGATGGCGTTTTGTGACTGAACATATGAGCAGGAATCAACACGAAGACCTTTTTCTGCAGCGTGAGCCTCGACAGGTAGCATAGGGAGGGCTAAGACCAAAGTAAGCCCAAAGGTAATGCCACACCAAGGCCAATCGCGTTTCTCTATGGGGCTTACTTCTGACCAATCGCGTTTCTCTTCTCTGGCTTACTGTGGACCAATCGCTTTTCTCTCCTGTTGCTTACTTTTGACTGATCACCGACCGCTGCGCTGTTATTGTCATCTTTGCAAAAAGTAAGGCTATGGTTTACTTAATTATTGAATAACTTTTCCCATTATTAATATAGAACAAAACATATCGCTACTGATCAGATAAATTAAAATCAGTACAGTACAGTATAAACAACTCATTACGCCTATGGACTGTCCCCACGGGGATAGTAAACCAGACATGTGTGTGTGTGTGTGTGTGTGTTCATGTTTGTATATCCCGGTGGGGACCTAAACCTGAATACACACCAACACATGGGGACTCGTGTCACCGTGGGGACCAAAATTGAGGTCCCCATGGGCAAAAAAGCTAATAAATTGTACAGAACAATATTTTTTACAAATCTAAAAATGCAAAAAGTGTTCTATGATCTTTAGGTTTAGGGAGTAGGGTTAGGGGATAGAATATACAGTTTGTACAGTATAAAAACATTACGCCTATGGACTGTCCCCACGGGGATAGTCAACCAAAGCCTGTGCGTGTGTGTGTGTGTGTGTGCGCGTGCGTGCGTGTGTGTGTGTGTTTGCGTGTGTGTGAGTTTATGAGACAGAATGATAGAGAGACAGAAAGAGAGAGGAGAGATTTAGGTGAGTGAGTGTTTATGTTTGAGAGTTGACAGTTGAAGTTTGAAAGTAAACATCGTTAGCTGAACATTCTATCATTGTAAGTCTATGGGATTTTTTGGGCCACTTAATCGGCTTTTTTAGGAAAACCGTAAGTCTGATCCCTTAAAAAAGATATAGCACACTTCCTCAGACCAGACTGAAGGTTTGTGGAAAGTTTGGTGGATGTAGCTTGAAAGCTCTAGGAGGAGTTAAAGTCAGAAAATTTAGTCTCAGAATAATAATAATAATAATAATAATAATGTTTAAGTGCAACATCAGAATGTTGGCTTGTTTCTCAAGCCAACATAATAATGGCAATGTAAGGTGTTCGACCCTGACGTGTGTATAGCCTACTGTGTTGACAATGAGTTTCAAATGTGTCTGGTCCTTCACAGAAACGACTGAGAATTATGTTCCCACAGCAACTGATTGCGCGTTTGCATTGAACGCGCGTCTTCTGTATGAAAAGTATAAGAAAAGCGTGCCAGTGGCTGTTTTTTTTTATCCGGGCTGTTCTGTTCCGTGGGATAATGATTCAGGCTGTATTTCATTTTCACTGGCAATTGGGAGCACCGGGAAATCCCGATGACCTTGCTTGGACCCTGATTTGGCTTGGAAGAGACCGCGCGACTGAAGCTGTCATATTTACAGCGGCTGGACCACAACTGTCATGTGTACAGCCAGATCAACAATTGCAAGTTCGCGTTATGGGTTATGTTCGTGGTGGAGGTCACGAAAGATTTTTCCTATTGAAATACATTAGATGGAAATTCGTGGTGAGTGACACGA
>NC_079890.1:5830062-5834363 GCF_024868665.1 Triplophysa rosa
GTGGCACCTCGACACACATGACAAGAGTTTCCCATATGGTACGTGCATTGCTTTTACCCAGAGCAACGTGATGCAGGAGCTTCACGTCCAAAGACAATCGAGTTGTCACTTAAGATTCCACACGTTTTCTTGCAGTGTTACTTGCATTTTCAATAAGCCAGTGTGCTGTGGTGCGTCTCTTTGCGCTTTCCTGTAGTTTCTTGAAAATCGTTATCCACCCTTAGTGTTGAGCAATTGTCAAAATAAGTCCTTAGCCCTGGGCATGAAAAATCTCTCTGCACAAATGTTTTTTTGTTTTTTTAGTGTGTTTGTTTGCAATTACATTAACGTCGCAGACATGGGCAATTTGTTCTGCTGTTCCCTCCATCTTCTATGTGGTTCATCGTTCCGCAAGTACAACCCTACTCCTGCAAGTAAACATGGATGAACTTCACTCGTGCTTCGTTGACAGCGCAAACGTTCTAGGAAAAAGGCTCAACCCATCTGATGGGGTTCCACATGGAAGCCCCGAAAAAGTGAGAAGTTGCAGTGAGAGGTGCCACCGAGATTTGAACTTGGATTGCTGGATTCAGAGTCCAGAGTGCTAACCATTACACCATGGAACCCGGTGTCAAGCAGTTGCCGACACGCCAGATTGCAGAGTAAAGGCCGCTCGGTCTGGTGACGGCAAAAAGCTCTGCTCTAACAAGAGCAAAGCGACTGACAGAGTAACGCTTGCCGAAACCCAAGATCGAACCAAGGACATTTAGATCTTCAGTCTAACGCTCTCCCAACTGAGCTATTTCAGCCAAGTCAACTTGCGCAGGCCTGTCCGCAAACGACCCCAGGCGCAGTAGCCATGAGCGATGGACAGGATGCAAGAGAAAAGTCAATAGCCCATACGGGGAAAGAAACCCACGACCTTGGCGTTATTGGCACCACGCTCTAACCAACTGAGCTAACCCGGCCACGAGGCTCATGCTTTCACATTCTAGATTGCCATAGCGCTCTTTGAGTGTCGTACCGTTAAGTGGAAGGCCTAAAGCAGGGCTCGTCCGGGATTTGAACCCGGGACCTCTCGCATCCGAAGCAAGAATCATACCCCTAGACCAACGAGCCGAGCGGTGTGGCATTATTGTGATGTCCAGCCCCGTGGGAAAGGTATTTCCACCGCCTGTGTGTCCCGTTTCATTTAGCCGAGGCAACGCGCGTCTTTCGCAGACCACGCCGGGGAATTAGCTCAAATGGTAGAGCGCTCGCTTAGCATGCGAGAGGTAGCGGGACCGATGCCCGCATTCTCCACGTCTGTGGATTTCAAGCCTCCTTCACGCATTCGTGTGTCTTAGCCCTCCCTATGCTACCTGTCGAGGCTCACCGCTACAGAAAAAGGTCTTCGTGTTGATTCCTACTCATATGTTCAGTAACAAAACGCCATCAGAGTCCGGTGTCGCTCCTTGCTGTGGCACCTCGACACACATGACAAGAGTCTCCCATATGGTACGAGCATTGCTTTTACCCAGAGCAACGTGATGCAGGAGCTTCATGTGCAAAGACAATCGAGTTGTCACTTAAGATTCCACACGTTTTCTTGCAGTGTTACTTGCATTTTCAATAAGCCAGTGTGCACGTTGCTGTGGTGCTGTCTATTTGCGCTTTACCTGTAGTTTCTTGAAAAGCGTTATCCACCCTTAGTGTTGAGCAATTGTCAAAATAAGTCCTTAGCCCTGGGCATGAAAAATCTCTCTGCCCAAATTTTTTTTTTTTTGTGGTTTGTTGCAATCACATTAACGTCTCAGACTGGGCAATTTGTTCTGCTGTACCCTCCATCTTCTATGTGGTTCATCGTTCCACAAGTACAACCCTACTCCTGCACGTAAACATGGATGAACTTCACTCGTGCTTCGTTGACAGCGCAAACGTTCTAGGAGAAAGGCTCAACGGTGAGGGCGTTGACAACCCCTCTGACGGGGTTCCGCATGGACGCCCCGAAAAAGGGAGAAGTTCCGGTGAGAGGTCCCACCGAGATTTGAACTCAGATAGCTGGATTCAGAGTCCCAGCTGCCGAAGGATCGTCCGGCAAAATGTTGAAGAATGTTGAACTCACAGCCAATCGCGTGGGAGCGCTTCAACATTCACGGCGAATCGCGTTGCAGCGTTCAACATTCGTAGCCATTAGTAGGCCATTCAACATTTGCAGCCAATCGCAAAGCGGAAGTTCAACATTTTCATCATTTGACCAATCGTAGCGCAAGAGAATGTCGAGGGCGCCCTGCCCCCGCTACCGAAATCACGAACGATCTATGACGAGAGGAATGAATGAAGGGGGAGTGTCAGAGGTCAGGAAGGTACAGTAGAAAGTTCACGACCTAAGAGCGAACGTCACTGCACGAACCTCTCCGTTTATTTTATAAACAAAGAGCATATTTCTGACGACGGTATTAACGGTAAGAATGCATAACCTCATCGCATGATTTATGATGAACACTGTTTTGTTTTGTTTTGTTTTGTGTTAATGTTTATTTAATTAAGTACTTTGTTCAAAATGGTTTAGGACAAGATGGCTACAAAAAGGTCACATAAAGCCATGTTGGACGCTGAATGGGTTTCTCGTCTGAGAAAGTTTGCCAGCACAGGAGTCTGGCCATCAGATGGCAACAGGCCAGCTCCGAGGCAGAAGAAGTGGCACGAGATTTATCAAAGGGTAAGAGTGTGTTTATTTGATTTTTTGCACGATGAAACAATGTTCGTTGACTTGCACGATTGACCTACAACAGTTGCACTGTCTGTTTACTGCATTTACCTAATAAAACCAACATATTAGCAGGGTTAATGTGTGAAAACGTTATACAAACCTGTAAACAAGGCATTGCTTACAGATATTAATTGATTTCAGGTATTTTGAGAATTATGTGATACCTTGCAACTATTGACTGTTAAATAAAGGGTGGGGGAGGGATGTTCATTGAATAGGTGGTTTGAATTAAAGTGTAAAATGTCTTCAACTTTCTCTTTTAATGGAGTTGATCAGGTAACCATTATTGTTTAGTTACAAATGCATTTGTGTTACAGATTGAAAAATGTCCGATGCAATCCTGTGGCCAGTTGACCTTGCTTGGAGCGGTCCAGAAGTGCGCATGTGGTTTTCACACTCAGAATGTAACATTAATGTGAATGCGTTGCAAGTATTTTTTTAAGCAAACCAATGTTCCTCTTTCAAAAATGTGTGTATGTGTTTTTGTTGTTATAAGCAGCCCACTGCCTCTTCTGAACAAACACAGAGGGTCAGAGAACAACAGCCTGCTGCTGCAGCGGCACAGGAGCAGAGCGAACCCCAGCCTCAGGCCCGGCCGCAGCCTTCACCATCAAGGATAACTCCGAGTTTGTCAATGGTAATAACAATTTTTCTATTAGCCATATTTTAGTGTCAAGTACTCTATTCTGTTGACAATTTATAAAGTACAGAAAATAGAATCAGAATCAGAAGAGCTTTATTGCCAAGTGTGCTTGCACACACAAGGAATTTTCTTTGGTGTTGGAAGCTTCTAGTACAGACATTCAACACAATGACAATACAATATAATACGATTTACAGTCTAAAAGATTCTAAATTGTGCATATATAAAATAAAGACTATTTTACAGAAAATGGGGGATAATAACATATAAGAGACATTGTACAGGGTAGTATATAGTAGAATAAACATATTAACAGATTGTATGTACACTTGTGCAAATGGATAATTTAGTAAGTAGAGGTAGTGTTATATACATGTATACATAAGATGTAGATATAATAAGGCACTATAGTGCACACTATAGGAGTAGTGGAAGTGGAATATTGCTCTTAAGGAGCAGTTATCTGTTTAGGAGGGAGATTGCCTGGGGGAAGAAGCTGCTTCTGTGTCTGGAAGTCTTGGTGTTTGGTGCTCTAAAGCGCCGGCCAGAGGGCAGCAGATCAAAAGTTTGTGTGCTGGGTGTGTGGAGTCAATGATGATGTTTCTTGCCCTGTTTTTCACTCTGGAATCGTACAGGTCCTGAAGTGTGGGCAGAGGAGCACCAATATTTTCTCAGCACTACGAACTGTCCGTTGTAGTCTTCGTAGGTCTGATTTGGTGGCCGAGCCATACCAAACAGTAATTGAAGTGCACAGAACAGATTCGATGACCACTGAGTAGAACTGGGTCAGTAGCTCCTGTGGTAGGTTGAACTTCCTCAATTGACGGAGGAAGTATAACCTCTGCTGGGCCTTCTTTACAATGGAGTCTATGTGGGACTCCCACTTCAGGTCCTGAGAGATGGTGGAGCCCAGGAACCTGAATGACT
>NC_079890.1:5836630-5848903 GCF_024868665.1 Triplophysa rosa
TCACAGCAGAAAGCGATAAAAAAGCTGAATTGAAACTCTATTTTGGACTTTCAACACAATAGTCCCCGTTCAAATAATCCATAAACTTTAATAACATATCGTAAGTTTCTGGGCAAAGACCACCAAGGCGTAAAACGTAATTGTTCACCAGATCACTTTGAGGCCATATTTAATGACTTAGTTTTCGTGAAATATTGTAGAATTGGGCAATATAGTCAATAGATGCACAATGTTTTTATTTAATTTTGATTAATTCTAGTTTTTTATTAAAATAGGAAAGTGTCCGGAATGGCCCTCCTGGAGGTCAGGCTTGTTGTTTGTTGGACTCAGAGGAGGAGTATGCCCCACCAGCCTAAACAAGTCATCCACCTGCCCCCATCATAAACTTTCCTACAGTCACCCCAGCCACCACTTTACCAGCAGAAGCAGCGGCACCAGCAACACCACATGACTCCTTCACAGAATGCTGCAGAACTGGGAGCCGATAGGACAATAATTCCACGTAAGTATATTCTTTTGTGGTTTGTTTTTGATTGACCTTTTTTGTTGTATATTATTTTGTGACAACTGGTCTGAATCTTTACAGGTTTCCTGTAGCATTGCCAGGGGGTCAGACAGTCCGAGGCATGCCCCAGCAATCCTCAGAAACGGGTAAGAGCCAATGGTTATTTCGCCTCAGGAATATAATTTTTATAGATAAGGATAAAAGCTATGAAATAAGTTAAATAGTTTATAAGTGTGTATATAATTTTTTAATATTTTATCTTCTTTGTCATAGCCATGCTGAGGGAGGTATTAACCAAAGTAGAGATGGTCCTGGACCAACAAACCACTATCCTGAGATTGCTGCAGCTGCGGAGGTTCAAGTGCTGCTGTTTAGATATTGAGGAAAGTTCCCTGCCCCCTCAAAGAACCTTCCTTCAGTGCTTAGTCGGAGCAAAGGATGCAGCAGAGCCCAGATTACAAGCAAAAACTGTAAGAAACATATTTATTTTACAAGTTTTTTACTTTCAAGATTGTTTACTTTTCTAAAACGTTTCAAATTGACACCAAAACATAAATGCATACAACCCTGTATATGAACGAATGACATACACTGTAAAAATTTCCCTGTTAATTACAGTAAACAACTGGCAGCTATATTTGCCAGCACATAGCTGTAATTTTACATACATACCTACTGTAATCTGCAACAACAGTTTATTACTGTAAAAGATACATTATAATTTGCACAATATAATACTGTTATTTACTGTGTGCCACAACATTTTGATATGTGCTTATGATCCCGGCTGTAGTACTATCTTTATTAAAAACTTGCTAGCAATTAAAACAGTACGGCATAATATACAATTAAGTATAACTATTATTGAGGTATTGAGTGCGAATAATGGCATGGGACATACCTGTCTGGAAGGGTGCAAGATATCCGGTTCATGTGAACCTGGGCTGACAGGAAGTTCCTGTGGCTACCATGTGCGAGAATTTATCCAGGCTAAGGACTTATTTTGACAATTGCTCAACACTAAGGGTGGATAACGATTTTCAAGAAACTACAGGAAAGCGCAAAGAGACGCAGCACAGCACACGTGCACACTGGCTTATAGAAAATGCAAGTAACACTGCAAGAAAACGTGTGGAATCTTAAGTGACAACTCGATTGTCTTTGGACGTGAAGCTCCTGCATCACGTTGCTCTGTGTAAGAGCAATGCACGTACCATATGGGAGACTCTTGTCATGTGTGTCGAAGTGCCACAGCGAGGAGCAACACCGGACCCTGATGGCGTTTTGTGAATGAACATATGAGCAGGAATCAACACGAAGACCTTTTTCTCCAGCGGTGAGCCTCGACAGGTAGCATAGGGAGGGCTAAGACGAACGAAGGCGTGATGGAGGCTCTAAAAGCCACTGACATGGAGAATGCAGGCGTCGGTCCCGCTACCTCTCGCATGCTAAGCGAGCGCTCTACCATTTGAGCTAATTCCCCAGCGTTGTCTGTGAAAATCGCGCGTTGCCTCAGCTCAATGAAACGGGGCTCACAGGCAGTGGAAATACCTTTCCCACGGGGCTGGACATCATAATTATGCCACACCGCTTGGCTCATTGGTCTAGGGGTATGATTCTCGCTTTGGGTGCGAGAGGACCCGGGTTCAAATCCCGGACAAGCCCAGCTTTAGTCCTTCTACCTAACGGTACGACGCTCAAAGAGCGCTATGGCAATCCAGGACTTGAAAGCATGATCTCGTGGCCGGTTAGCTCAGTTGGTTAGAGCATGGTGCTAATAACGCCAAGGTCGCGGGTTCGATCCTCGTACGGGTCATTGACTTTCCTCTTGCATCCTGTCCATCGCTCATGGCTACTGCGCCTGGGGTCGTTCGCGGACAGGCCTGAGCAAGTCGACGTGGCCTAAATAGCTCAGATCGGAGGGTGTTAGACTGAAGCTCTAAAGGTCCCTGGTTCGATCCCGGGATTCGTCAAGTGTTACTCTGTCTGTCGCTTTGCTCTCGTTAGAGCAGAGCTCTTTGCTGTCACCAGACCGAGCGGCCTTTACTCTGCGATCTGGCGGGTCGGCAACAGCTTGACACCGGGTTACATGGTGTAATGGCTAGCACTCTGGACTCTGAATCCAGCGATCCGAGTCCAAATCTCAGTGGGACCTCTCACCGGAACTTCTCCCTTTTTCGGGGCGTCCTCCAGCATTGCCGGAGGGCCGGTGGCTTGCCGTGATCGTATAGTGGTTAGTACTCTGCGTTGTGGCCGCAGCAACCCTGGTTTGAATCCGGGTCACGGCAGGACGCCACGTTGTGAAGATGTCACTATGAAAAATAAAGTAAATCAGCATTTATGCAGTTCTTTTGAATCTATTATTTTTTATTATTAGAAATGTCTTTTATCACCAGTTATGTCACCAAAAAGTATTAATCACTATTCGTTTTCATTGATATTTACCTCAATTATATCTTTAAATTTATGCAGCATTAGTAATTTTATGTAGCAGTTTCTGTTATTTGGTTGGTTACGGTGCAAGTTCCACTCACGGATGTACCTTTATTAAGAATGGACATCCGGTGTTCAAAATGGCGACTGCCAAGTGGCAAGCGGTATCTCGCTGAGATCCCTTTGTAGACTCACTCGGTCTTTTGTTATTTTAACCGCAGTGAAAGTTAAATCTGTTGGCGATTACAGTGAGCTAATGACTTCTTACTGGATTATCACCCTGCACGGAGTGCCAGACTGATTGTTGTTTAAATGCTGTATGGATACCGTCGAGCAAGTGTGTATTCTGACGGAGTGGAAGTCTGAACACTATTCTCTGAATACTCAAGGAGTTGTAGAGCCACGGAAATGAATCGGACTTTCTACAAAACTCAGGTCGTGATTCGTGAGTAAAATACGGCGGTTGTGGATACTGTTGATGCCTGATGATATTATTATGATTGTTCTTTTTGCCACATCGACTATTGAACAGTCATTTTTGCTGGGTGAACAGAACTGAACTATTTTTCTTTGCTGGATTACATTGCTTATATTCTGGACAAATGCTGATGAACTGGCTGCTCTCTTTTCCTCTGTCTTTATTATGTTTGGTATGCTTGCTGAACTTCGAACATTGAATACACAGATTCGAAAGTTGAATAATGTGATTTATTATGTTCAATGTTTTGTTTCCTCTCTCTGTCAAAAAACTGTTTATTTGCAAAAGTTAAGAATGTTCTAACTCATAACTACAGGGTCGGTGAATATTTATATCAGAATCAGAATCAGAATCAGAATCAGAAGAGCTTTTATTGCCAAGTGTGCTTGCACACACAAGGAATTGTCTTTGGTGTTGGAAGCTTCTAGTACAGACATTCAACACAATGACAATACATTATAATACGATTTACAGTCTAAAAGATTCTAAATTGTGCATATATAAAATAAAGACTATTTTACAGAAAATGGGGGTAATAACATATAAGAGACATTGTACAGGGTAGTAATAGTAGAATATACATATTAACAGATTGTATGTACACTTGTGCAAATGGATAATTTAGTAAGTAGAGGTAGTGTTATATACATGTATACATAAGATGTAGATATAATAAGGCACAGTAGTGCACACTATAGGAGTAGTGGAAGTGGAATATTGCTCTTAAGGAGCAGTTATCTGTTTAGGAGGGAGATTGCCTGGGGGAAGAAGCTGCTTCTGTGTCTGGAAGTCCTGGTGTTTGGTGCTCTAAAGCGCCGGCCAAGAGGGCAACAGATCAAAAGTTGTGTGGTGCTGGGTGAACACTGAAACAAGAACTGTGCGAATCAATGATGAGATCTTCTTGAAGCTGTTTATTCAATACATAGGCCTTTGTAACGTTTTTAACATTAGGCTTTGTAGAGTTCAATCTTCAAAAGTAAAAGTATTGAAGCTTGGATTAAAATGACAGTAAACTCTGCCTCTTGAGACCACCCAGTAACAGACAGTAAATAAAAATAAATAATCAACCAAATAAAAGAACGTTTACATAAAAAAATTGGCAACCCCAGATGGGTACAAATTTAGGAATATTATGATTAGTTGTGAGACAGGAAATCTCAAGTGGAATAGAATACTTTAAATTCATTGTTTAAAACAATTAGTAATGCTTGCACAGCCTATTAAGTTTTAGCAAAAGTGGCTAGATACTCAAGCTGAATCATGTATGAAATGGAGGGAAATGGCTATCAACCTGGACTGATAAAGTTGCTTTGAAAGATGATCTTGTGGACTTGATGGCTTCTGATCAAGAGGAGTTTCAACCATGTTTACTCAATTTACAAGAATTCCAGGCTTTTTCAACTCAGGATACTCTGCTGGATATGGATTTAACGGGAAGCTTGGATCTCGGACCTCCATTATCTCCAATCTCGAAAACCACATTGGGAGATACTAGATTTCTAGATACTCTGACACTTCAGCAATTGAGAAAAATGACACAATCCCAGTATAAAAGTTTGAAGGACACTTTTTTGACGGAAATGGGAGAGTTAAAGAAGGTTGTAGACACTTTTACTATGAATGTAAATGCTGCATCAGAAAAACAAACAATCGAAATTAAACTGCTAATGAGTAATCAGTTTGAATACTTCAGGAAGGAGTTTAATAACATGCTGCATTGGTGACTAAAAAATCAACATTCAGAGGTCTTAAAGGATTTCAATACTGTTATAGAACCCATGGCTGCTACGTTGGATCGTATTCAAAAGGCAACTGATCAATGCACTCAGCAAATGAATAACTTTATTTCTGGGCAAGTTCAAATCAAACTTTACAGACTGAATTAAATCAGGTAAACAACATCTTCAACAATTAACTCTGGCAGGGAAGTTTGTAAATTACCGCAACAGAAGTCCATGAAAGAATGCTTCTGTGAAACCATTCTTTACCCATCTGCTAATGTGGTGGAAATTCCAGTGGTGAACCCCAGGTTGCAGCACTTCATTCTACCTACAATTAGGATTGAGCGATTCTGAATTAAATCCGGCTAATGAATTTGCTACTTCCATTGTGGAAGGTAGAAGACGTTTTCTGGGAAAACAGCCCATTAAAATTCAGTTCCCTTGCNTTGCAGAAACTCTCCGAAGCACGTTTCCACAACTTCAAGGGGGGGAGTTTGAGTTGTGCAGGGTTGATGCACAAAGACTGGTTTCTCCACTATGTCTTGAAGTAAAAACACCAGCAGCAATAATTGGTAGTGGGCAGTTAGGAAGATCAGCACTGTACATAAAAGAAAAGGTAATTTAGCAGTAATACTTTGTTTTTTTGTCTTTAATTACTCTTGCATAGAAACAATGTGTCCAGTATTTGATTTTGTGTCATTCTTTACTCGATATACAATTAGTTTTATGTAAGGAAACATATAATTAATTTCTTGGTTTCTTTACATGGTTTACATATAAATTACAATTAATCCATCAGTTGTTAATTTTTTTTAGACTACTTCTGCACTTGCACCAGTGTCCTCGTCTCCAGCAGCACCAGTGGCCTCCTCTCCAGCCCCACCAGTGTCATTCTCTCCAGCAGCACCAGTGGCCTTGTCTCCAGCAGCACCAGTGGCCTTCTCTCCGGCAGCACCAGTGGCCTTTTCTCCAGCCCCACCAGTGGCCTTCTCTTTAGCAGCACCAGTGGCCTCCTCTCCAGCCCCACCAGTGCTCTTCTCTCCAGGCAGCACCAGTGGCCTTGTCTCCAGCAGCACCAGTGGCCTCCTCTCAAGCCCCACCAGTGGCCTTCCATTCCCCTGATCTCCTTGAAGATATTAATATCTGGGAAGAAGATGAGGATGAGTAAGTGATATGATATTGTTGTTTGACATATTTTACTATTGTTACAATATAATAACAACTAACATTAAGTTTAATTTATCTTGTTTTTAGTGTGGATCTGAAGTCATTATTAACTCAAATGTTAAGCACAGTGGATTTTACATTTGCACCTGCTTCCAACCAAATAAATACAACAAGAGGCAACATCTTGGAAAGTGCTATTAGAGCCTTTAGACGTCAGAGATTTAACCCCGGGGCAAAATTAGATGTTGTGTTTAGAGATGATGATGGAGTTGGTGAGGGAGCTGCTGACGAAGGTGGTCCTACACGTGAATTTTTGACTTTGTTGATGAGGGAGATCCACTCATGCGAAATTTTTGAGGGACACGACTGGCAGAAAACTCTGTCATGCAATTCTAGAGGTAAAGCAATGTCTAATGTTTATATTTTACATATGTGTTTTACATAAAGCAGTGTGAACACCCTTCTTTATGATTTTCTGTATTTTCAGGTCTTTTTGTGCTTAAGTAAATACACTACCCCTGTGAAAATTTTATTATTCAGCCATTGAATCAATAACTGTCCCATGGCTGCTACGTTGGATCGTATTCAAAAGGCAACTGATCAATGCACTCAGCAAATGAATAACTTTATTTCTGGGCCAAGTTCAAATCAAACTTTACAGACTGAATTACATCAGCGTAAACAACATCTTCAACAATTATCTCTGGACAGGGAAGTTTGTAAATTACCGCAACAGAAGTCCATGAAAGCCAATGCTTCTGTGCAAACCATTCTTTACCCATCTGCTAATGTGGTGGAAATTCCAGTGCTGAACCCCAGGTTGCAGCGACTTCATTCTACCGTACAATTAGGATTAGCCGATTCTGAATTAAATCCGGCTAATGAATTTGCTACTACCATTGTGGAAGGTAGAGGACGTTTTCTGGGAAAACAGCCCATTAAAATTCAGTTCCCTTGCTTTGGTCGTCTGGAAGATTGTGATGATCCTTTGATTTTTCTTGAGAAATGTTATGATTTCATGGCTCTCCATCCACTTACAGATGAAGAATTAATGGCGACCCTCAGGAATGCGCTCCATGGAACAGCTAGAGACTGGTGGGATGTGGCTCGACTGGAAACAACTACTTGGCAGGTGTTTGAATCCAAGTTTCTTGCTGCTTTCCTGTCAGAAGACTATGACTATGAGTTAGCAGAGAGAGTAAGAACACGTGTACAGCAAGAAGGTGAGAGCATAAGAGATTTTGCTTACATGTACCGAGCTCTGTGCAAACGTTGGAAGCCACAAATTGCTGAGGAGGAAGTCATAAAGTTAATCCTGAAGAACATTAATCCTCATATGGCCAGTCAACTTCGCAGTAATGGGGTTATTACTGTAGATGGTCTAGTCCGTGTGGGTCAACAACTGGAAAAAGACAAGGAAAACCAGTTACAATATGATCAACTGAAAAAACCTTGGAAATCCAGAGTAAGTTATCCTGCTTCTGTTCAGCAGAATACTCCGTTATCAGCTTCAGCTCCAGAATCAGATGTTTCGAAAAAAACATTCTGTTGGCGGTGTAAAGGATCTCATTCTCCAGCTTCATGTCCTCAGAATGGTTCTGGGAAGAATCAAAACTATAAGGGGCAGCAAAGTTCAAATTCTGTTAAACATAACTCTGGAAATCATCCTATTGTTAGTACTGTCACTCACAGGGAGTCTGTGTATTCACNGTTTTGGCATCTTTTGGGTGTCGCGCCACGAATAGGCAGCAAGGGACAGCAAACTAGCAAGTCTAGGCGTGCTGCGGACGTGAGGAAGACTATGGCAGAGTTAGGCGGTCAGGTGGAAGCGAAAGGCTCCTCGTGCATGCGGTGATGAAGATTAGGTGGTGAGGGGATGAGTAGGCATTTTGTGGCGCGATGGTCCACGCCCGCAGCACTTTGACACCCCTTGTGGTGTCAGTACGATGCCTCTCCGGGAAAACGGCCCCTAAACTCGGCAAGTGTTACTCTGTCCGTCGCTTTGCTCTCGTTAGAGCAGAGCTCTTTGCCGTCACCAGACCGAGCTGCCTTTACTCTCGCTCGACACCGGGTTCGTATGCGCTGTCAATGAAGCACGAGTGAAGTTCATCCATGTTTACGTGCAGGTGTAGGGTTGTACTCGTGGAACGATGAACCACATAGAAGATGGAGGGAACAGCAGAACAAATTGCCCATGTCTGAAACGTTAATATGATTGCAAACAAACACACTAAAAAAAAAACATTTGTGCAGAGAGATTTTTCATGCCCAGGGCTAAGGACTTATTTTGACAATTGCTCAACACTCAGGGTGGATAACGCTTTTCAAGAAACTACAGGAAAGCGCAAAGAGACTCACCACAGCACACTGGCTTATTGAAAAAGGAAGTAACACTGCAAGAAAACGTGGGGAATCTTAAGTGACAACTCGATTGTCTTTGGATGTGAAGCTCCTGCATCACGTTGCTCTGAGTAAAAGCAATGCACGTACCATATGGGAGACTCTTGTCATGTGTGTCGAGGTGCCAAAGCGAGGAGTGACACCGGACCCTGATGGCGTTTTGTGACTGAACATATGAGCAGGAATCAACACGAAGACCTTTTTCTGCAGCGGTGAGCCTCGACAGGTAGCATAGGGAGGGCTAAGACGCGCTAAGACGCACGAAGGCATGAAGGAGGCTCCAAAAGCCACTGATGTGGAGAATGCAGGCGTCGGTCCCGCTACCTCTCGCATGCTAAGAGAGCTCTCTACCATTTGAGCTAATTCAACGACGTTGTCTGCGAAAGACGCGCGTTGTCTCTGCTCAATGAAACGGGGCACACAGGTGGTGGAAAGACCTTTCCCACCAGGCTGAACATCACAATAGCGCCACACCGCTCGGCTCGTTGGTCTAGGGGTATGATTCTCGCTTTGGGTGCAAGAGGTTCAAATCCCGGACGAGCCCTGCTTTAGGCCTGCCACTTAACGGTACGACACTCAAAGAGCATTATGGCAATCCGGAACGTGAAAGCATGAGCCTCGTGGGCCGGTTAGCTCAGTTGGTTAGAGCGTGGTGCTAATAACGCCAAGGTCGCGGGTTCGATCCCTGTACGGGCCATTGACTTTTCTCTTGCATCCTGTCCATCGCTCATGGCTACTGCGCCTGGGGTCGTTCACGGACAGGACTGCGCAAGTTGACATGGCCGAAATAGCTCAGACGGTAGAGCGTTAGACTGAAGATCTAAAGGTCCCTGGTTCGATCCCGGCTTTTGGCAAGCGTTACTTTCCATCATGAGGCTATTTTCTATATGCATTAAGTAGAATGATCTTTTTATGAATTTTCGGAAAAGAAAATTTTCATCTATTTAAATTTTTGTTGTCTGTCCCAGGGGAGCTAATAGGTATAAATTACCAATACCGCCGGACAGGGAGGGCGTTGCAGGATGTCCAGCCTGACTCAGAGGGGACTGAGCAGATGCTGGAAGATGTAGGCACACAGGAAGAGTTGGAAGATGAGGGCTTTGAAGATGCTGATTTGGACCCAACCGTTGGGCTACTGGACCCGTCCTCTGGTCCATCAACTGCCACCACCAGCTCAGCCGTCAATCGAACTCCCACCGCTCTCCAGGCCACTGCTGGACCTTCAAGGCCTGCATCTAATATCACTACAGCTGCACTTGAGCAACAACTGGTAATTATTCCTGTCACATTTTTTTATCATACTGTGTCAGTAGATTTCCCGGTTGCTGTCTAGATGGACTCTAATTCTCAGAGACTACAGCAAGATCAGACAGCTGATCCTGGGTAATGGTGCAGTCATGCAGAGCTCTACTCTGTGGCACAACAAGCGACTGAAGAGGCAGGGATGTAATATTCTGCTGCAAGGGGTCAACTTGCCTGCCTCCATTCCTGTTGCTCCTGTACCCCTCCCACCAGTACAGGTGCGCCCCACTGCTGCACCACCACAGCCTGGCCCTCAACATCAATACCACTTGCCTCAAAGTACAGCAGGACTAGCAGTGGTCAAGAGGAAGTCTGCAGCTCCGGCCCAGCACACCCATTCTCTGCAGTCTGTCTGCCCAAGGTTGCCAGCTCAGAGGCAATTGTTCCCTCAGCAGACATCTTCACCTACCCCTGTCCCTTTGCCTACTGTCACCGGCCCCAGCCCTGCCAAGGACCCACTTGTGTATGTGGTTTTGACCCCACATATATGTGCATCCAAACCGATTGCTCCTGCTGAGCTCCTTTCTCCCACACCTCCGGTAGGCCTTACAATCGGAAGTTGAAAAATAAATGCAGTCAGTGTCAACAGCTCCACAACAAATAAAGTGCCACAGCCACACTGTAAAAAAATTAGAGGTAAAATAATGGTGAAATGCATGGCAGCACAGGGTGCCAAAGGTTTACCATTAACAGAAATAACGCTACACCCTGACTGAGGTCACGTGTTTAAACTGTAACATAAGAAAACATGTGTCTACCATACAATAAAATAACATGTTTTCACTGTAGTACCAAATGATTCGTGTTAAAACTGTTCAAAAAATGGTTGAATTTATAAATTGGTAAAATGAAAAAGCAACAGTATTCAAACTTTAAAAGTACACTGACAAAACTTTATTTGTGTGTTTTACTACTTTTAAACAAGTACTTTGTTAATTGAGTTGTTTACACAACTGCTAATATTATTCTATTTTGTTTAATTGTGTAAAAGAAGCAAAGACTTTGAGATGTTAGACTGCACAACCACATGAAGACTCAAAAGTGGACAGACCATAGAGCTTTAGCTCTCTTATATAGAGATGTGCTCTGTGTCTTATACACAAACACAAAACACCATCAGGGTAACACACGTTACTGAAAATGATAGTATAAACATTAACTAAACAACTTATAATGTTAAAAACACTCACATGTACACAGCTGCTAAAACTAAACAATATATAAGAAACTAAGTGATGAATGAAATATGACATGTTGTGCAGAGTTAAACAGGGAATTGTGGGAAAGTCCTTCACAGTTTTTCACAGTATATGTGAAGGTTATTTACAGTTTAATTCTACAGAGATGTCAGTGGAAAGAAATAGTGAAGTGCACGGCAGCACAGGGTGCCAAACATTGAGCATCACAAATAAGTCTACACTGTGAACTGAAGTGACGTGATCTGAACAAACTGACTGTGAAATAACAGAGAAATTCTGTAGTTCTAAGATTCTGCAACCAGTGTTTTCTGTGAGAAATCCTCATGAAACTCTACAAACACCATCACCACCTTCACTTATTACAACACCACCTTCACTTTATTTCTCTTGTGCGTTTACAAAAGATCTTATTGACAATAACACAAGTTCAGATGTTGAGGTTGTTGTTTAGTCACCATTATGCTGATCAGTGTTTGCTTTACTTGGGCTCTTGACTCTTTGCTTTACCTTCAGGTTTTCTTAGCTTTTATGGCTGATAACAAGCTGAGAGAAAGTGATTTTTGTTCTTTCTGATTGTGAGAGTCATCATCTACTGGCTCTGTCTCCATTCATGTATTCACTGGTTATAAGTGCTTGTGTGATGCTCCCAGACATTACAGTGTTAAGTGATATTATGAAGACTTAAAACACCTCATGAACATTAAAAATGATAACGACCATGAGATTACTGCACACCATCAAGATCAGCCTGTTCATCTCAACAATGGTGATAACTAACAAACTATTCAGATAAACTCAATGCATTCTGGGTACCATCATAGTTCAAAACTCATCCATGATTCCCAGCATGCATTGCAACATGAAGCTTTTCATTTAATGTCACCACTGTTGAGATTCATACATTGATTATTCATGTCTATGTGTGAAAAACCATCCCATGTACTTTAATGTACATTATGTTTTCTAAATCTGTTCATATGAATGTTACCGCAAGAAATCTGTGCTTTGAATCTCTTTCACACAGATATAACAAAAAACAACAAAAATATGAATCACGAAATACCAACA
>NC_079890.1:5851236-5866389 GCF_024868665.1 Triplophysa rosa
AATTATTATTTGTTCAATATTTTTGTAAATGACTAGTGGGTCTTAATAAATGATAATTTACTCAAAATATATGTTTAATACACCGAATTATTCAGTAAGAAAACATTACATTACTTTTAAAACATTACTATTGCTTGAAGTGTTCAGGTCAGAGCCAAAGTATAGAATTGGACCATGTGATACTGCTTTATTATCTGTGGGTACAATCTTCAGTTTTTTTTATAAATTGCACATGTGCAGCACGCTTGTTTAAGAAACACTACATCATCTTACCTCATCATGTTTAGCAGACTCTGTAAAAGTGACAAGCCTCTTGCCAAGTCCGGCATGTGCGAGCACAAGCTCCTCTGAACCAGTTGGGTTAATTTGGGCGTGTTTGAAGCAGCGGGTTCAGATAAAACATAAATCTGTAGTTCGGTTGTTTTGATACGTGGAACCGGTGTGTTGGCTGTGAAACAAACCGTCTTTTGCCTTTGCCTCTTGAATGGTCACTACTAGAATTGAAAAAAGCAGGAAACTGCCTAAAAATGCACAAGTCAAAACAACAATTACGTTAGTGGGTCTCTGTCAAACAGTAAAAGCTTATGAAAGCTGTTTAGGTGGGAACTGCACTAAAAAAAAACAAGAATATTGTCCCTCTTATACTGTATATGGGCCAAACTTATTCAGAGCCTGATTCACCCTAACGTCTGAGGAGAGGTTGGATGAGGGCAAAGAAACAGAGGGAGAGGGGATATGTGTCTGTGGGGGATTGGATGTGGGGCGACCCGGTGTTAGATCCTTTGCAATTATCTAACTGCCTGGTCAAGCCAGCCGCCACTTCGAAACGACGGTCAAACTAGCCACTCACTCGGTTTTGTTATGTGCGCAATACTGCGCATTACGGTAAAAGCGGCTTTTTGGATTTCAAAATAAAGCGATCCTATTTCAACGTGGTTTCAGTCTGTCGTTGTGAATTAATTAAAATACAAATGCATTTAGAAAATTATATATATTTATATATAATTTTGCCCATAAAACGATAGTATGGTATTGAAAAAAGAACCTCAATTGCACTACAATTGAAGTCTTTAACCCAGGCCAAACGGGAAAGATTGACAGTTATGTTGCTAGGTGGTTGCTAGGCTTTTTTAAGCATGTTTTTAAACCTGCTAGGCAGTTTTTATATTTTTTACAACACTCTTATCACCACCTCAGTGTGTCACCTAAACAATATCAGGACTGTTCATATGTGGATTTTTAATGTACACCTTCAAAATAGCCCTATATGTATTATTATTTCTTATAACTTCATCATAATTTAAAGAAAACTAGCCGATTGCACAGACTCATTCCACTTTAAAATGAGAGTAGACCACCTCAGTACGTGTCACCTAAACAATATCGGACTGTTCAATGTGGATTTTTTAATGTACAGAACTTCAAAATGGCCTATATGTATTATTATTTCTATTTAACGATTAGTATAATTAACTGTACCGAGTCGCTCGGAGGCGATGGAGTTTATCATCCCACCCTCCAGTGGATCTGTGCATGCCACTGTCGAGCGATGAGTTTTATTATTACCTCCAGGACCAATTAGTGGTTCAGGTGTGCTCATGAGGATGACCTGCACTCAGCCGTCCAGTTTCCTAAACAACCTCCACTCCCCCTGAGGGTCCGTACACCAGAACTTTGTTCACACCTTCAGGAGAGCCGGATAGCTCAGGTCGGTAGAGCATCAGACTTTACACTGAAGCGGTCATGGCGTTCACAGTCCCTGTGATCGGGCGAATGGAGAATCAATCTTATAGCCCTTGTAGCAGTCTAGTTCTGGCCCCGCCCTCTGGGAAAAGAAAACGTTTGCTTGTGAGTTAGAGTCGACATATGGGCTTTGAGCAGGGTTTAATCCAGTTTTGCTTCAGCGCATGCACCAGAAATTCCTTGAGACCTCAGCAAAACCTGCCAATCCCCTCAATGCAGATGTAGTCAAGAAGTCTATCGTATAGTGGTTAGTACTCTGCGTTGTGGCCGCAGCTACCCCTGTTCGAATCCGGGTCATGGCAGGACACCACGTGCTGTTTTTGTGTCGTTGATTTGATCCTGCCTGTCCCTTTTTGACGTCTCCGTTACATCGCCCGTTACCTGCCGGCTCGTCCCTCTTTGCTGCACGAGTTAAGCCCAGAGGGCACTGAACCTGTTGTAGTCGTGGCCGAGTGGTTAAGGCGATGCACTTGAAATCCATTGGTGTCTCCCCGCGCAGGTTCAAACCCTGCCGACTACGGCTGCTGTGCTTTAGGCGTTCGCTTTGTCGGCCATACAGTTTCGCGAGCCGCTTTGTTGCTTTAACCCAAGTCGGCAGCATGGGATGAACAGAGAGTGAGAGAACACGATGCAGCCCTTTATAGACTCCCACGTGTTTGTTTCGAGCGGCTCTGTTACAGATGGAAAGTGTTCCTGATATAACCAGCCTAATGGCTGGTTGCCAGTACGCTCGCCTGCTTTTGCTCAAAGTGCAGTTGACACGCTCTCTCTGCTTTTTGTAAATGCGTCTTTCATGCGGGATTCCATCAAAACTGTGTAACGAGCACCAGAAGGATATAGAAGCACTTGCCAGCTGTTGTACCTGGTCCGCGTGAACTTGCGGCTGTACAGCCATCTGAGAGATGCAGTGGCGAAAGAGGGCCTGCCGAAGACGCAGTCCTGTGGTAGCGTGGTAGAATGTTACCTTCTGAGTGTGAATACCACATGCGCACATCTGGACCGCTCCAACTGGCCACGGGATTGCATCGGACATTTTTCAATCTGTAACACAAATGCATTTGTAACTAAACAATAATGGTTACCTGAGCAACTCCATTAAAAGAGAAAGTTGAAGACATTTTACACCTTAATTCAAGACATGTTTTTTGACTTTCATTATTTTATTAGTTTTAGTAAAACACAATACTCGGTGCCTTGCAATAACATAAAATAGAATAGAAAGCAATGTAAATGAAATGTGCGCTTTTTATTGCTTCAAAAACTAGCAAATGCATCAACACTCAAACATTAGGGAAGAGCTATCTCTTGTCTTGATATTTCACCCTTTCTTTCCCACTCTTTTTCTTTCTTCCCCCTTTTCCCCCACCTTTGATGGCCTATTGTTCCCCAGCTTGAACGCAGAGTGCTAACCATTACACTATGTAACCCGGTGTTGCCTACCCGCTAGATCGCAGAGTAAAGGCCGCTCGGTGTGGTGACGGCAATGAGCTCTGCTCTAACGAGAACAAAGCGACGGACAGAGTAACGCTTGCCGAAACCCGGCATCGAACCAGGGAGTTTTAGATCTTCAGTCTAACGCTCTCCCAACTGAGCTATTTCGGCCACGTCGACTTGCGCAGGCCTGTCCTCGAACGACCCCAGGTGCAGTAGCCATGAGCGATGGACAGGATGCAAGAGAAAAGTCAATAGCCCGTACGGTGATCGAACCCATGACCTTGCCGTTATTAGCACCACGCTCTAACCAACTGAGCTAACCGGCCACGAGGCTTATGCTTTCACGTTCTGGATTGCCATAGCGCGCCGTGCCGAGTCATACCCCTAGACCAACGAACCGAGCGGTGTGGCGTTATTGTGATGTCCAGCCCCGTGGGAAAGGTATTTCCACCGCCTATGTGCCCCGTTTCATTGAGCCGAGGCAACGCGCGTTTTTCGCAGACAACGCCGGGGAATTAGCTCAAATGGTAGAGCGCTCGCTTAGCATGTGAGAGGTAGCGGGACCGATGCCCGCATTCTCCACATCAGTGGTTTTTGGAGCCTCCTTCACGCCTTCGTGCGTCTTAGCCCTCCCTATGCTACCTGTCGAGGCTCACCGCTGCAGAAAAAGGTCTTCGTGTTTATTCCTGCTCATATGTTCAGTCACAAAACGCAATCAGGGTCCGGTGTCGCTCCTCGCTGTGGCACCTCGACACACATGACAAGAGTCTCCCATATGGTACGTGCATTGCTTTTACTCAGAGCAACGTGATGCAGGAGCTTCACGTCCAAAGACAATCGAGTTGTCACTTAAGATTCCACACGTTTTCTTGCAGTGTTACTTGCATTTTCAATAAGCCAGTGTGCACGTGTGCTGTGGGGCTTTCCTGTAGTTTCTTGAAAAGCGTTATCCACCCTTAGTGTTGAGCAATTGTCAAAATAAGTCCTTAGCCCTGGGCATGGAAAATCTCTCTGCCCAAATGTTTTTTTGTGTGTGTGTGTGTTTGTTTGCAATCACATTAACGTCTCAGACATGGGCAATTTGTTCTGCTGTACCCTCCATCTTCTATGTGGTTCATCGTTCCACAAGTACAACCCTACTCCTGCACGTAAACATGGATGAACTTCACTCGTGCTTCGTTGACAGCGCAAACGTTCTAGGAGAAAGGCTCAAACGGTGGGGCGTTGACAACCCCTCTGACGGGGTTCCGCAAGGACGCCCCGAAAAAGGGAGAAGATTCCAGTGACACCCCCCCCCATGTCCACGGATTAGCAATTTGTCCATGAAAACTCTAGTTTTGCTATATTGTTGCTTATTCTCACAAGGCCCCACGAGCGGCACGGGGCCAGACATATAGTCAATATCAGCGGTCCTCGTTCTTCATTTCCTGCGTCGTTTCAATTTGGCAATCACGGTATCAGCACGACCCTTCGTCCTGTGGCCCGCAGCCTCGAGTGCCATGCGAAACAATTTTTGGGTCCGTCAGACACTCTGCCGCTGATACGGGCAACATGAACATTTCAACGTTTCCTATGGTTTCTCTCCGCGGTTCCGGACAGACCGTGCATTGCTCGGATCGCGTCGATTGGAAAGCGTGCCCTTCAGGGTGTCCGTCGACGGTCCCGGTAAGCACGGACCGATACGTCGATCCCGAAATAAGTAGAGCTCGATGCAAACGAAAGGTCTGTGGGTCTAAGAGCTCAAGAACATTTGATGAGAAATTGTAACATCTTAGCAACAACAAGTTCCTTTAGAGCCACGGCTTCGTGCTGTCAATATGTCGACCGGGAGGCCTAGGAATGGTGGCGTTTGCAATTTGGGGCCCACGGCACATTCCTGCGGAAAGCTCACACACCCATTACTTCAATTGAAGTTGACAACGGGTTGGTGTACATGTCTTGATGAGCGCCCGCGACCTGGCGTAGGCACTCTCTCCCATCGAGGTACCCTCAAACCGTGGCCCACGTGCAATGGACTTTCGAGCACATATTTGGTCACGGGGATGCACGTCCACCAGGTTGCAAAGAAATACCCATTGGCTTTAAGCGTACACGGTACGTCCGCCTTGCGCTCGCCTTAAGCCGAAATGCTTCGGCGCTAACAGGTCACAACGTCAAGTGTCTCCTGCCACGTGATCTCAAAGGACTTGGCCGAGGACCCTATGCAAACCGACTTCCTAACCCTAACCCTAGATGTTTTGAGCGAGTCCGCGTCTGCGCGGCAGGCCGAAGGGGTGGGCGGTTTTCTTATGTCGAACGAGCGCTTGCTGACATTCGGCACCAGCGATTTGGTTCACCTGGGACACCCTGGGACCGCGCGGGGGGGAAGAGTCAAAAAAGCCTGAGTACGCTTATTTCAAATGAAGCGGGGTCTACACGTTCGTGGACGTGACTCGGAAAAGGGGGGTCGACTCGTTCTTGGCATATGTGTTTCCACTGGCCCATCTAGGGCTTTGCGATAATCGGTGGATTTTTTTGTCGATGGGAAGTGGCATAGAGGCAAAAAAGCATGCGTGAATTGCATGCGTTTCGTAGGTATGTGGCACTTCGCCCGTACAGTGACTAAAAGTGGCGGTTCTGCGAAAAATGGACAGGAACGCATCTGCCTGTCACCGAGGACTCGCTGCAAAGTAGCAAAGGTCTACGCGCTTTTAGAAAAATATTTTCGACCCCAAGTCGGCGTAGCTTGAACAAGCCTTTTGCATGCCAACAATGCACGAGGGCGTTTTCTGGAAGAAGGGCAATTATTTTCTCTTTCGTTTTGCGAGTCGGTGCTTTCGGCATGTCGGTCGGTGGATTGCGGCGTACTGTGTGCGATTTCGGACCCCGGACCCTCGTACAAAAAAACCACGTCTCCATTAGTCTATAGGCTTCCGGGCGTCCACGTTCATGTGTTATAGACAGAAAACGTAAGCTCATCCATTTACAGTCTGTTATAATAGAAGGTAGCAATAATAGAACTGAAAATGAATATTTGAGCTACATTTACCAATGAATTGATAATGAATTTAAAGTATTCTTTTGAAGAGCTAAAAACATTGAATACAGAATGAATGGGCAAGTGAAACGCTTGGGTTAAGCCCATTCATTCTGTTTTCAATGTTTTTTTCAATTCATTGGTAAATGTAGCTCAAATATTTACCTTTATAAGGTGTCGATTAAAATTTAAAATGTCTATTTGTGCGGTTTTTAAAAAACAGAATCACATGTTTAAAAGTTTTACATTCACACATTTGAAATGTAATGTGTACCATTGCAGAGCGTGATGAGCATATGCAAAATGACCAAATACATTGCATTGAACAGAGGTCACAGGTCAAACTGAGCTCATATACTCAAAGGGCCTTCCTAAGATGCTGTTAAAGACACAGGTTAGAATGCAAACACATGCTCTTTAATGTATTACAGTGCAGAGTGTGATGAGCATATGCAAAATGAACAAATTCATTGCTTTGTGAAGAGGTCACAGGTCAAAATGAGCTCATACACACAAAGGGCCTTCCTCAGATGCTGTAAAAGACACAACTGAGGATGCAAACACATCATCTTTAATGTAAAACAGTGCAGAATGTGATAAACACATGCAAAAAACACAAATGTGTTGGATTGTGAAGAGGTCAGATGTGAAAATGAGCTCACATGTATGTAGGGCCTACAGCAGATGCTGTAGAAAGACACAAGTGAGGATGCAAACACATCACCTTTAATGTAACACAGTGCAGAATGTTATGAGCACTTGCAAAAACCACAAACGTATTGGATTGTGCAGAGGTTAGAGGTGAGAATGAGGTTTGGGCCTAGAGCAGATGCTGTAGAAAGACACAACTGAGGATGCAAACACGTCATCTTTAATGTAACACAGTGCAAATGACCAAATACATTGCATTGAACAGAGGTCACAGGTCAAACTGAGCTCATATACACAAAGGGCCTTCCTAAAATGCTGTTAAAGCGACAACGAGCAACTTTTTGACCTTAAAATATTGTCTCTAAAATTATTTAAGTGGTAGGTCAACTTTTAACTGGACGAATTTTACTGCCGTTGCTACCTAAGCAGCCTCCTATCGGCTGAAATTGCACTTGTAACTTTAGTGTTCGGGCCGGTACAAGCCCCGCCTATCCCCTGCTTTACGTTGTACTCGTAGCCTGGGAGAAGTTAGCGAACAGCAGAGCTAACAGTAAAACGAAACAAACCAAAACATCACCATGGCAGAGCCAGCCACAAAACCAAAGAGGGTTTTGTCGGAGGAAGCAAAGAAAAGAAAGCGAGAGAGTGATCGGACACAAGGACGGTCACGAATCAACATCGGACGGGCTAACAAACGGTGGCGCGAGCAGCAAGAGGCAACGGGTTGCAAAACGGATGGAGACCTAGCGGTCCTGCTCCTGGATTTGTAAGTGTTATTTGTACTTTTTTTTTTACTGTCCTGTACTTGGGTCAGTTACTGTACTGTCCTGAAAAAAGTATTTCCCAGCTAACAATTTTTGGTTCCCAGAATGTTCCCCGAACGTTAGTTTTTGGTTCCCAGAACGTTACTTTTTAAGGTTCGTTTTTGGTTCTCCAGGAAAGTTTTCTTAACGGCAATAGAACGTTTGCGGAACGTTCCGGGAACCTAAAAATAATTCCGTAAACATTGTACATCTGCTATGTATTCCCCATATATAAGCAGCATTAATAACACGGAAATTCATCATAATTAAACCTATATAAGGTCTATGTAAAAATAATCACATAATCCATGTTTTTAATCCATTCTTTAATGGTAGACAAAAATATTCCTTAAAACGGAATCAGAATTTTTTTCACAAGTTATAGAAACGAGGTATATCACATTTGTAATATAATATAATACACAATATAATATGATTTAAAACGTGCAAAAATACTGTATGCCAAAAAAATAAGTCTATTTAACTATAGAACTACAAAAACGATCCTCGGATTAATTTGAACTCTTCGTCGGTGTGAACTCTGGAAATCTAATGTCTGCCACCACCGTTATCTTCAAAAGTAACAATGAAAAAGGCAACGTAAGTTCCATGGACAAATTAGAATAAACAATTAGACGAACAAATGAATGAAAAATGACTAAATGTAAACTAAATGTAAATGTAAAATTGACTAGCAAGAAAGTTTGTGCACGGTCGCATCAAATGGTTTGATTAAAACATAGCCTAAATATTTCCTTTTAGCCTATGTAAAAAGCAGACATTAATTGCAGATTAAACGTGTTTTGTGTATTTCTGTGTATTTTCATTACTGAAGAAAACAAGCATATTGAATACAGTTCAAGTGCAGCGTCACAATATTAAGTGATGTTGATAAGGACTGATTTGACATTGGAGTTTAAAAATGTATGCAACAGATTTGGATTGTTTAATAAGCGGGGAAATCAAATACGTATATTAAAGTGCACAACAAGTACAAAATTATATATTACCTTTTTAAAGTATACTTAAAAATATCTAAAGAATATTTAAAGTATCGTTTGCATAAGCAAGTGTAAATGTTAATAACTCCACTTTTATTCCAAACATGCCGTTTCGTTTTACACATCAATTGATTTAATAATTTAGAATAAGAATAGCAGTTGTTAGTAATTAGTGTAGTTTTTAAACAGATTCTAATAATATTTATATTTTAATTTACCGCTAGATGTCGCTGTGGGATAGGGTATTATGGTGGTTCAGAACAGGTTTTGTAGAACTTTAAATGAAACATACTGTAAATGCATTCCTTTCACTGGACAAAATATTTTATATATTTTAACCTGTAGATAATACTACAGATAATATCAAAGTATATTGTAAAAAAGCATGATTACCATTTTAAATTCCTGTGTGGGGCAAATTGCAGGACTAATGCTGTCAGGTCTTCTACATCAATCGCCTTCAACGTCTTGAAGTTCTTTTGTGTTGCCTCTAGAAATAGAATAAATAAATCACAGTTAATCTCCAAATAATTTCTGCAGTGTAATGTGTAGACACAGTACTTCAGACATGTGTCATAGTGATAAATAAAAACACATTTGAATGTGAATAATTTTAATAGCATGTGCTTTTAAAACGATTTCTTTTAAGAAAGTTATTTAGGTGATTTAAGTGTTCCAACAAAATAGCAGTTTTATAATTTATAGCAAATGTCCTACACAGCAAAGTCCCTGGTGTAAAAATGTACACCCTGGTATATATGAGTCCGTAGCTACGGGTGTACAAATGTACACTGAAACAGAGTCTTTCTGGTGTGAAATGCTCATTTATTCATGCAGTTAATGAATCAGTTGAGTTGACTTTACAAGTGATGATTGATCTTGAGTGATGACACCTGCTGTTCATGATCAGAGTCCACTGAAGAAGTGAAGGAGAACAGGAAAAAAAGACTGTAGCCACACAGATTCATGTCATATGAATACACAATCAAATATGCTAATAAAATACATATTTACATGTAACTAAATGAAACTCTTGACCTCTTTGAATATAATTAGTAGAGCTTTAGTTGTATTTATTGTTGCTGATGTTGTTTTATTGAACAAGTCATTTAAAGTCACCATTATGGTGATCAGTGTTTGATTTGGTTGGGTACACAGCAAAATCACCAGTGTTAATTTAATTCTGTGAGAGTTATTTTTAACACTTTTTTGGTGTATATATAATCCACACTGGCTCTAGTTAAATGTACCCTTTTAAAAGTGTTAATGAATTAACACTTACTAGGAGTTCAACATTTAACTCTTACAGAGTTAATCAAACATATCCTAGAAATGTTAATCCAACTCATCAGAGAGTAAAACAACACTACCTTAGATTTAAATAAACTTAATTTGATAACAACTAGAAATGTTAATCTAACAAACAATGACAGTTGCTATGTATTGTTAAACTCATTTAATATTTTATCAAAACATCAAAGGCAAAGACATGTTTTAACACAAACAATCTCAAAACAACCGTCAAAACATTACACTGCCTATAAAAACAGTAAAATATACATTATACTGTACATATGTGCTCTGAATGATTTCGTCACTTATAAACATCAAGTAGAACAATGTGTTCTTTGTCTTACTACACTGCCTATAAAAATAGTAAAAAGATACAAAAACATGGAATAAATGTGCATATGTACTCTGAATGGTTTCAACACATAAACATCAAGTACAACATGTGTTCTTAGTCTTACAATAGCTTAAACACTACACTGCCTATAAAACCAAAAATACATAACATACATACGGACCAAATGCGAATATGCACTCTTAATGGTTTCAAAAATGTGTTCACTCTTACAACAGTTAAAACATTACAAAACTGTGCAAAGGCACAATATACATATTTGCATTCGGTCCATTTGCACTTTGAAGGTCATTGGGTTTATAATGCTTAAGATTATCAGCTTGAACAACTGCATCCAATTCATTACTATCAACCACTCTGAATGCATTATAATTTTCACTGAACAACTCCGTATCAAGTTTTTCAACCACAAAATAAACATTTTCACCCAACACAAGAATGTTTGTGATTTTACTGAAAAACGGAAGTTCATTTTTTTATCTCTGTGCATATAACTAGACCAGGTCTATATTCAGTGCCATCAAGTTTTACCCAACTGGTAGAGTACATGTCAGTCTGCACTGTGACTTGTAAAGCTCTGGCTAAATCCTCACCATTATCACAGTCATTAAGAGAGAAACATTTCATTGGTCCCAACTCTTTTCGCTGTAAACTCAGTGTTTCCCAGTGACTTCCTATTGCCATTTGATGTTTCCGTGCAAGCGACTTTGTGATATTCTTAAAACTTTTCTTCATATTTTTGAATAGTTTGTGCTTGGCTTCAAATCTCATACTCCAGAAGTGCAACAGAGTTCCTATTTTCCTTATGCATGAAGGATAATGCACCATAAAATGATGCTTTGGTATCAACTTTTTGTGAGGGTACACCGATTTGAAAAGTTGATGATGCTCAGAGATCAAATGTTTAAAAAAAAAACAGTCATGCCATAGGTAACGACGGGTGAAAAGACAATGTTAATAATTTGCAGCAAAATGAGTAACAAGTTCCAGTTTGGATTTCCTGGAGGCACAAGGTCACCAAAAAGCAATGGTGTGTTTCTCACCAAGCACAATGTCTGAATAGAATTCAATCCAATAGAATTTCCACCATGTTCCAATTTAACATTTGTTGGTCGATTTCTGCGCTCCGTGTATCCAAAGTCAAACGAATAAATCCTCATAAGGAGATCATTTTTCGAGATGAAGTTTTCAGTCAGCTATTTAAATAAAAGTTTCAGCTCACACTGAGCAACACCCTCCAATATATCACGCATTATATCAAAAGAGTAATTGCTACAGACATGGAAATATTTTAAAGTGTTCAATGAGGAGTCTCTTTTTCTCATATACTGAGTTCAACTGTGGATCTGACTGAATATCCCTGCAGTGCATCTGAAAGCTGACTTCATCCTCGCTATAAACATTTTGGGCATCAGACTTCTCGGTTAAGCAAAAACGACAATAGTAATTACTGTTAAAAGACTCCGTAAAACCAAGAGCTGCATTCATACCCAAATTATCTCCAGAAACCTGACCTGGGCTCTTGACTCTTGAGTTTAATGTTAAGTTTTCTTTACTGTCTAACACATACGTTGGGGCAAAGAAAACCAAGATCAGAAAATGATCGTTATTTCATCACAATGAGGTTCTATATATTACTTTTGAGTGTGATATGTTATTAATATGTGAACGTGGAGTTGATCCCACTGGATCTTAGTTTTCTTTGGCACAACATATGTGCTAGACAGTAAAGAAAACTTCACATTAAACTCAAGAGTCAAGAGCCCAACTAAAGCAAACACTGATCACAATAATGATGATTTGTTTCAAAAGTGATATTGATTCAATGCAATTAACATTCACTAATCAGTTATTTTTTAACATTGATTCAATGATTGCTTGCTGTCTGGGTATCCATGTGGAAAGGTACAATATGTGTACCTTTGAGGGTACTGCCCCAGTGACAGCCATTGTACCCCTAAAGGTACAATCAGAGGTGTAAAGTCCAGGGGCCAAAAAGTAAAAGTCCTGCCATAGTTTTGTTTCACCCATGAACCCATGAGCTGATTTCACCAGAGGAGGAGCCAAGTCATTCCTTTCAAGTCTCAAGTCACATCCAAGTCCTCAAAGAGTTAAAGTGAATGAGATAATTAAGTGAGTAATGAAATGATGATTGAGCATTAGTGATGAACACCTGCTGTTATTGAGAATCACAGAGGATCAGATGTTGATGTTTTATTGGGTCAAATGACGTCACCATCATGGAGATCAGTGTTTGCTTTAGTTGGGCTCTTGACCCTTGACCCCTGTGTTAGATTTCTTTCTGTATCAAAGCATGTGCTGTTGTAAAGCAGAGAGATCAGAGCTGTGCAGTGAGCAACTCTTCACTGTTTTCATATGATGAGATAATCATCAGGCGCTGACCTGTTTACAGACAGAATATTTTATGACATAAATAAGTGACTTGTTAAATGACGATTGAGCATTAGTGATGAACACCTGCTGTTGACAATCAACATCAAGAAGAAAAGAGAAACACAAGAACTACAATTGACTTCAGCCACAGCCTTGGATGACATCAGCTGGAAGTTTCTGGCTTAAATCTCTCTGGGTTTCTTAACTAAATTTGGATATAAATCAACTCGTGAATAAATATCTTAAATATAGAGATAGCAAATTCTGATCAGGCTTTTACACATGAACATTTATCATATGAAGCTCAAGAGTGGTGACAATAATTAGTCATACTGCAGTGCATGATGGGAGTTTTTCATGCATTGCAGCATGAAGCGTTTTGTTGATTGTCACCATTGTTGAGCTTCCTATGCTGGTTCTTGATGTCTGTGTGTGTCTAGAAAGTGCCAGAGTTCAAATTTGTATAAGCGTTACATAGATTTAAAATTAAACCGACATGAAGAAAAAAATATATATATTTTGGCTGTAAACAGTCAATTATCTCCTCATATGAAAACAGTGAAGAGTTGCTCACTGCACAGCTCTGATCTCTCTGCTTTACAACAGCACATGCATTGAAAGAAAGAAACCCAGAGAGATTTAAGCCAGAAACTTCCAGCTGATGTCATCCAAGGCTGTGGCTGAAGTCAATTGTAGTTCTTGTGTTTCTCTTTTCTTCTTGATGTTGATTGTCAACAGCAGGTGTTCATCACTAATGCTCAATCGTCATTTAACAAGTCACTTATTTATGTCATAAAATATTCTGGCTGTAAACAGGTCAGCGCCTGATGATTATCTCATTATATGAAACCAGTGAAGAGTTGCTCACTGCACAGCTCTGATCTCCCTGCTTTACAACAGCACATGCACTGATACAGAGAGAAATCTAACACAGAGGTCAAGGGTCAAGAGCCCAACTAAAGCAAACACTGATCTCCATGATGGTGACGTCATTTGAACCAATAAAACATCAACATCTGATCCTCTGTGATTCTCAATAACAGCAGGTGTTCATCACTAATGCTCAATCATCATTTCATTACTCACTTAATTATCTCATTCACTTTAACTCTTTGAGGACTTGGATGTGACTTGAGACTTGCTTGTGACTTGAAATGAATGACTTGGTTCCTCCTCTGGTGAAATCAGCTCATGGGTGAAACAAAACTATGGCAGGACTTTTACTTTTTGGCCCCTGGACTATACACCTCTGGTTCAAACCATCGACCTCTTGCACCCGAGACTTGCAAATTTATCTGGTGCGCCACTCAGTTAGCTTGCTTAACACAACACCGTTCAAAGGTAATAAAAAATATATAAAAAAGCATTATCTCGTGAACGCTAGGTGGCGCTGTCTTGAAACTTCCAGGGTACGTTTGTAACTATATATTGGTGACGTGTGTCATATTTGGTGGCGATATATCACACGGTTCCAAATATATCGCGATTTATTACACATTTCAAAATGGCGGACGAGCTGATCGTTCAACCACGACATAATCGTACTCACCCGATCCGGCTCGATTCGAGGAATCCGTAGACACCGAGATCACGTTTTTCTGACAAACATTTCAAAAGTTTGAGGCAAAAATATACATTTTTCAAATCTCGCGACCCATAAGTGGCGCTGTTCCCCATTTTGGCAAGGACCCCCATTCCGAAGTGTAGCTGACACGTACGAAGTGTCGTATCGATGAATCGAACATTGGCCGTATTACAGCCTCCGATACATTTTTGGGTCAGCTTTGAAAAGTTTGCAACTTCGTAGCTTTTGAGCAACAGCGAAAATCTCAATTCCAGAGCTTCGCTTCTATTTGGCTATATGTAAAAACACAAAACTGTACATTTCATGATGGCCGCTACTGTAATGGGCGGAGTCTTAGTGTAACGCATGGAATGCGATGTGCGTGACGAGTGCATTGCATGTGCTGAGTAGAACTTTTGTACAGCCTTGGGGTCAAAAGTAACAGCCGTTTGAAAAGTGCATTTTTGATCTGTTGGTGGCGCTATAGAGTGAGTGCTAGAGACCCCATACTTGGTCACGTGACTAATGAGTACCACCTCTACGAGTGTGCCAATTTTCACCATTTTCCTAAGTATGGTTCATATGGCTACCATAGACTAACCATGGTTAAGAAGAAGAAGAAGAATACTGATAAGAACAATAGTGGCCTATGGCCCTTCGGGCCTTGGCCCCTAATAATACCATGTATTTTAATGTTTTTTTAATCAATGTATAGCTTTCTCCCTGCGTGACAGAGATTCAAGTTGCACTTCTTGATGCAGCGACAGACTGTGTTAACTTTTTCCGTAGTACTCCTATACTTAAAACATCAGCATGACGGTCTCTTGGGGTGCGTTCATATTTGTAGTTCGGTTCTTTTAGTTATTTTGGTCCGGAAAAAATAAATGTAGTCCTGGTTCGCT
>NC_079890.1:6183903-6189064 GCF_024868665.1 Triplophysa rosa
ATATAACAGCAACAAAATGAAACTGTGGGAAAATTGGAAATTATTGGGGATTTTAGGAATAATTGCAGGAACGATCGTAGGAATAATCTTTGGAATACAAAGAAACCAGGAAGGTAATAGCACCACACCAAAAACTAGACACAGAAGGTCAACTACATCAACAGACCCGTGTTTGCAGAAGTATGGGGGAATAGAACTTGATTATCTCAATGGGTCGGGGGGAAGTTTCGCGTTCGATTTGTGTACAGTAATTGATTGCGGAGGGAAAAATAGCTCTTGGAGGGGATATGATGTGTATGTGTGTGGGATGGAAAGGCCAGAGCCTACGTGGTGCCCCACATGGGGACATGTGTGGGTAGCAACAAACAGGAACTTTAAAAACTCACACAAGGCCAATAAGGTGTCCATACAGAGAGATTACGGTAAATCACAGAATCCAATCACCTTTTCCATAAGGGAACAGAGAGGACACATTTATGAGAAAAAATCTGAGAATAGCAGAACAGATACTTGTTGGGGAAGACATGGGAACTCATATTTCCTCATGCTAGGGGTAGATGTAAGTGGTAAGGATCCAAAAACTTTACTAAAAATAAATATAATAGAACCCAAACCCAAACCAGATAACTCTTCCGAGACACTGCCAATAAAAAATCCAAAGGGTGAAGTAGTAGAAATTGACTACACCAAATTGAAACCAGAAGACATAATAGAGAAAGCCACAGGATATGGGGAGAACAATTTATGGCTGGAATGGATAATTACCACAGCCAGAGAACAAGGATTAGATGACTGTGTAGGGTGTGCTAACGCAAGACCAAAACTACACACGGAGCCAGCTCCCTTACATCCAAATGATACATGGGGCTATGGGTGTATGCTAGCCTTGACTCGTCAAGCATCACCATTAAATTGTACCACGTTGGCATCAATATTTCCACCTATCTCTAACCATTCAAAAACCGGACCATTCACACCACAGAAAGCAAACTACACATGTTTTAATATTACACGTGACTCACCGACAAGTAACCTAGGGGAAATAAATAGTGAATGGTGTAACCTTACAGTTTTAGATAATGGGACAAGGATAGGACCATGGGCTAGAGCAGGATTGTATTACTATTGTGGAAATCGTAGATTGTTTACTAGAATACCTGAAGGAGAAGATGATGTGTGACCTCTTACGAGGTCAAGAGAGGGAATTGTGGGAATATTATTCATATAAAAAGTATGATTTAATTATCAATATAATCAATAAGTGTTTTCTTTCATTAAAACATTAAGATGTGTGCTTTTTGCTATGTGTTTGCTATTTTACTCAGTGAAAAGTTACTGTGGCAAATGGAGTGAGACAGGATAAGTGGGGGTTGGAACCATAAATTGTCTACCTAAGTCAGCACACACACACACATAAAGAGTCACACAGAAAAGAAATGTTATGAATCAATCAGTCAGAAGATGAGAGCGATGTCACATACTGAATAAATATGTGTGTTTTTGAATATCTGGGTTGTTGGCTTTTGTGAGAGAGTGGAGAACGACTGACAACCCAAAGCTTTGTTACTTTTTACATCTGATAAATAAAACTTCTATATAACTTGGAGAAAAGTCTCTTGCAAATTTTTGAACATGCAGGACTGCCTTTAAAGTCCAACAGTAATCACGCTCTTATTCGTGTACAGGCTTTTAAACCACTTAAGCGCGATTTGAAACAGTTGCTTTGACGCGTTCAATGAAGATAGACAGCTTCTAAACTGTGGGACGCGGCAAAACGCAACGAGAGGTCGAGTCTGGTGTGTACAGTAACGGCTGCGTCGGTGAATCTTTGTCAGACAGCGCATCCGTGTTAAGTTCTCTTTCGTGCTTGAATGGATAAAACCACACAAGATTATGTCAGAAAGCCCGTTTTGTCTAGCATTTTCTTAAGCACAGACTTCAAAGTGTAAAATAAAATCTTAAATGAATGCAAAGAGTTGTGAAAATGGGAGTGCGGTGACGGTCAGATCTGCGTACTAAGACAGCTCTTAAAGGGGCCACGTTCTTAAACGTGCTGCTGTGACTCCTGTCACTAATGTTAATCAAAGAACAAAATAAAAGAAGAAATCAATGTGATTTTATAGCTTTAATGAGAATTCTTCTGCATTTAATTTATAATTTAGCATTAAAGACTGTAAAGTGTCCTTCAATTTCCTACATGAGCTCTCAATTATACTGTTGAATGGCTATAATTAATGTTAAAATAATCCATTTAATAGAGACATCAGTTACAATACTAATATCAAAATGTTAGCTTTCATAAAATGATGCCGTTAAAGAAATATGTTGTTTCTACATCAATTTGAAGATTAAATGTGAAATTATTAAAATGTAAAAGTATATTTTAAAATATAATTGTTGTGTGCGATTAATCGTGATTAATCACAGAAAAAATGTGTGATTAATCAGATTAATTTTTTTAATCGATTGACAGCACTAATATGAATATAGTCTAAATATTGAATTGTTCAGTGAGTTGTAAGGAATTGAATCGCACTTCAACATGTCAAAATAAAGTGACATCTGATTTGAGCCAGGAGGTAATGATTTACTGTTACTGTGTTAATCCAGTTGATTTGTCCATTTCAGTGTAACAATTACAGTTCATTTGAACGAGGAGACTCAAAGGCATTACTGATCAAATAAGAGGCCACGGTTATCTGCACGTGGTTCTCTCTCCCCCATCTGGATACATCAAATGGATGTGTACAGTAAAGGTTTACCCTTTTTATCTAATGCTGTTAAATTGATGCAAACTTTTTGCTGAAATATCCACAGCATTAACAACAAAGAGCGCGGATTATCTGTCCATCAAATGCGTGTGAAAATTGCAATCGTTGAAATAGGATAATCTCACTGCAAGTTTTTTTTAGAAAATCATCATAAAACTTCCGCAAAAACCATTCTCTCCTCCAGAGGGCCTCGCACAGCAAGTTTGCACAGGGCCTTGCACCCCCCTTGAGACGGCCCTGCCTGCTGCTGTAATCCATCTATTTTGTCCACTTTTGACCACTTCTGTCCTGATTTCTTTAAGAAATATCTGAAAAAGCTTACACATTTACCCAGCCATACACCCTGGCTGGTTAGATGTATTTGCTTTTTTCAGATATTTCATTAGAATAGACATGCAATGTACTGTACATATTAGCCAGACCGCAGATGACAGAAAAAACCTACAAAGAGCAGCGATTTATTTCTGCTTTGACAGATGTGAGACAGCGCTGAACACTGTATGCGTGTGTTAGAAATGGAATGGTGAGAAAACATTCTGCGTGGTACGTTTTTCGTCTTTAAACCAAACTTGTAGGTCTTTAGCCGGCATAGTTTAAATCCTGTCTGGCTAGCGCGCTTCTCATATTGTTACCCATGATGTCTATATGCAGAGAGTAGGCGGTCTCTTGTGGCTGTTCATCAAACGCCGCAAAAACAAAAGTCAAAACAAAAGTTCACAGAAAAAAGCTGAAGTCAAACTAAAGCAGCGCGTGCAACACAACGACGCCACTCTCCTATTGCAACACTCCCTCTTCTTGCCAGGGACAAAACTGTATAAATTGCTTATCATCTAAATACAATAAAAATCGCGCCATATTGCCACCTTGTGGTGCAACTGGGTAACTACTACCTTACATGCATAACAACCTGTGTTATAGTAATTTAAAGGTTACATATATTTTGAGGCTCCAGACAATTTTTATTTGGTGGGAGAAGGCCCAAAATGGCTCTTTTGGTCACAAAGATTGCCGACCCCTGGACTAGACATTCAATAAGGGATGCGAAAAACTACTTTTGACACTTGAAATTAAACATGATTTTAGCTTGCTACTGACAGCTGTTTGGACGATCATTTCTTATTTATAAGATCCTTTTTAATTTTGCAGAAAGGTTTCATTGGTAGCCCAATACTTTATTGTTATAACAGTTATGTCATGATCCTGCCTCGCCTTGTCATGCTTTTTTAGCCTTGTGGCAGTCCCACGTGTTTTGTGTGGAAGCACATGGCCATTTTTTGTTGTGATGTGCTATGTGCTCTACTGTGTCCCCGCCCCCCTCGTTTCCTCGTCTATCTTCCCGCCTGTAAATAAAGTTTTGAGTTTGGTACCTGCTGCCTGCTTTTGGGTTATCTTTCCTGGCATACCGTGACAAGTTAATCTAACTAACCCTGACCTGGACCATCTTAAGACCTTCAAAACTTTAACAGGAGATCAGCTCTCACAATTAAACTACTTAAGACTTCTTTGCAGACTATATGAGCAGACCCTCAAGACACTTTCGTTTTAAGAGTCCTTCGATTACAGCAATGCTACATTTAATGAGGGCACACTGAAGCTTTCATATCTATTGTGGCCAGGGGGTAAAAATTAAACCTTGCTGTTGTGTGGTGAAATAAATGTGTATGGCCCTTTAAAAGATTTCTCTCCCGTTCACGCGGTGCGGTGCGTTGGCTCTTTGTGCGCATGCGTAGCTCCGAGAGACCACATGTGGTACCTCTTGTAGAGAAGAAGCGAAGCGCTGTGTGTTGCCTGTCATCGCGATTTAATGTTATGTGCATAAGTTTAATTCCGGGTAAATATCCTTTGCATGTGTTTATATACATGTTACCTGTGGGTCATATTGCTCTGTCTAAATGTACGTTGGATGGTAAATGTTAATAGATGCAGTGGATCGGGTGTGCACATGGCGAGTGAACCTCGTGGTGAATGCTAGCGAGCATTTGGATATTGTTGGACTTTAAAGGCAGTCCTGCATGCTCAAAAATTTGCACAGAGACGTTCTCCAAAATTATATAGAAGTTTTATTATCAGATGTAAAAAGGTAACAAAGCTTTGGGTTGTCAGACAATCTCCTCACTCCACCACAAGCCAACAACTTAACCTGATATAGAGTTAAGAGTGTTTTCTGTGTGCTGATTCTGCATTCAGCCGCAGGTGTGGGAACTAGATTTCATTTTTTGTAAAACTCATAGGAACCTTTTTGTCCCAAAACCTGTTTTGCTTATTTTATTTCTTGTTGACCCTTTTTCTCCCATCGACCGCTATAGTACTTGTGTTAAGCATATTTTATAATATGAGTAGCAAAGCCATGTTAAATAGCCAAAGCAGTGATGTCATGTGCCTGCGATGTC